>NW_005871057.1:2672547-2673435 GCF_000147115.1 Myotis lucifugus | reverse complement strand
TTGGGGAGTTTGGGGGCCCCCCCCCCTTTTTTCACAAAAACAAGGGGGGTTTGGGGGGTTTGGTTCCCCTCCCCAGTCCCGCTCAGGAAAAGGGCTGATTGGGGGGGGTGGGGCGCCGCCCCCTGTCTCACTCAAGGCAGGGTCAATGGAGAGGTTGTAGTGCCACCCCCTGTCACACACATAGCAGGGCCCATCAGGGGGGTTGGGGCGCTGCCCCCTGTCATGCACAGAGCAGGGCCCATCAGGGGGGTTGGGGCTCCGTACCCTGTCACACACAGAGCAGGGTCGATCAGGGGGTTGGGGAGCTCCCTCCTGTCATGCACAGAGCAGGGACCATCAGGGGGTTGGGGAGCTCCCCCCGTCACACACAGAGTAGGGCTGGTAGGGGAGTTGGGGCACCGCTCCCTGTCACACACAGAGCAGGGCGGATCAGGGGGTTGGGGCACCGCCCTCTATCACCCACAGAGCAGGGCCAATGAGGGAGTTGGGGCACTACCACTGTCACACTCAGGGCAGGGCCGATGGGGAGGTTATGGCTCTACCCTGTCACACACAGAGCAGGGCCAATCAGGGGGTTAGGGCGCCGCACCCTGCCACACACAGAGCCGCAGGGCTATCACGGGGTTTGGTCGCTGCCCCCTGTCACGCTGATCCCGGTGCCGGGAGGCATATTACCCTTTTACTATATAGGATAGAGGCCTGGTGCATGGGTGGGGACCGGCTGGTTTTCCCTGAAGTGTGTCCTGGATCAGGGTGGGGGTCCCCACTGGAGTGCCTCGCCAGCCTGGATGAGGGGATGATGGCTGTTTGCAGCTGGTCACCCCTTTCAGGGTAGGGGACCCCACTGGGGTGCCTGGCCAGTCTGGGGAAGGGGCTGAGGGCTGTTTT
>NW_005871057.1:2667518-2671064 GCF_000147115.1 Myotis lucifugus | reverse complement strand
TGTCAGCCTTGTAAGTACCTCATAAAGTATCATATTTTTATTTTCCTGAATGCACCATATCATACCTAACACTACAAATGTCTATTTAATGTTCAAATACTGTCCAAAGATGCAGAAGTTTATACTCTAATTTTCTTTTTGTGTAAAGTAGAGGAATGCAAGTCTCTTTTTCTGCATTAAATATATTACCCTTTGCTCGGCAGCAGTACAGTGAGTTTTAAACTTGGGGTACACACAAAAAATCATAGTCTATGTTTGCTCATTATAGGGGGTGGTCTCCCCATTAATACGGTCTATTCCAGTGATGGTGAACCTATGACACGCATGTCAGAGGTGACACACGAACTCATTTTTTTGGTTGAATTTTCTTTGTTAAATGGCATTTAAATATATAACATAAATATCAAAAATATAAATCTTTGTTTTACTATGGTTGCAAATATCAAAAAATTTCTATATGTGACACGGCACCAGAGTTAAGTTAGGGTTTTTCAAAATGCTGACACGCCGAGCTCAAAAGGTTCACCATCACTGGTCTAGTCCTTCCTGCTTCAAATCATAGGGGCAGGAGGATTTGTTCATTTCTTATGCCTAGATATTAGGGACCTGAAAATTCTTTCTGACAAGATAGAGACAATGGAAATATATAATTTAGGGTAAGCTACATCAAGAAAGGCTAAGGAGGCCAGAAAAAAATCAGAACCAGGATGTGCCTTCTATATTTTAGACAAACAGCAGATAACAGAATATAAATGAGCAGAAATATTCAACATTTCACTTCTGCCTGGACCATGTAAAAGCTCTCATTCATATGGACAACATGCTATCTCCAGCATTGGTTACTCGTTCTCCCAGTTTTCATGGACATTTCTGTGCTAGCTGAAATGGTACCGTCCTTTTTACTTCCCCCGGTGAACCCAGACTTACCGGTGAGCCTTGGTACCACAGGAAGCCCTCACAAGGGAAGCAACTCGGTTAGCATAATACAGCAGGGAAATGGAGCCTCAAAGAATTCAATTCAGAGATACCAAGCGAGTCCATTAAAATAAATAAACAGGGGAATTCATGACTAAATAGAGATAAATATCTCTCAACAGCAGATGGTGCACTGCACAAAACATGCAAAATGAAATTGTTTCCAGATTATTTTTCTTATACTTTTATTATAATGTTTTTGGAAAGTTACTCTTATAAAACACATAATAAATAATTTCTGATACTGACCTAAGTGAAATTATAGCCTAACAATAGAGTCAGGTCTGCAAACCGTACTCATTAATGAGATAACCCAGGCATTGTAATAGATTGCACACAGGATCCACTGAAGGCAGGAGAGGGAAGTGATTACCTACGTGCCTATAGGCAGGAAGAGCAGCAGGGCGGGCTACAGAGAGAAAAGAGTGCCTTAGTTGTTTGATGAATGAATAATTACTTTGCAAATGACCAAGGGAAGAGAGTATTTCAGCCAGTGTGAGCACACTGCACAAAGCCATCGCGGTATACACACCTGGAGAATCACCTGGGAACTCCAAGTAGATTCATCTGGCTACGCTGTAAGTTATTAAGTTATGATCACAGAGGAAAGAACATGAACTTTGAAGTCAGACAAGCTCACAGCCCTGACCCATCCTACACATATTAAATAACTCATCTTGGTTTCATTTGTTAGAAGGAGAGAATAATAATTACCTTGTTGGGATTCTGTGAAGGTTAAATGAAACAGGAATCTAAAATATCTTCATAGTGTCTAGGTAAATAAGATGCTCAATAAATCATAGTGGTTCTCCTCCTCCTCCCCCTCTTCTTTTTCCTCCTCCTCCCCATCATCATCACCATCTCCTTCAGATTGGAGAAGAAGGCTCTGGAAGGCCTCAAGTTCCATAATGACTGTATACATAGGAGACATTGAAAGACTTAAAGCAGTCTGGCCGGCATTGCTCAGTGGTTGAGTGTTGACCTATGAACCAGGAGGTCATGGTTCGATTCCCAGTCGGGGTACATGCCTAGGTTGCAGGCTTGATTCCAGGTGTGGGTGTGCAGGAGGCAGCCGTTCAATGGTTCTCTCTCATCATTGATGCTTCAATCTCCCTCTCCCTCTCTGAAGTCAATAAGGATATATATTTTTAAAAAATAAAGACTTAAGCCCTGACTGGTTTGGCTCAGTGGATAGAGCGTCAGCCTGCAAACTGAAAGGTCCCAGGTTCGATTCCGGTCAAGGGCATGTACCTTGGTTGCGGGCACATCCCCAGTAGGGTGTGTGCTGGAGGCAGCTGATCGATGTTTCTCTCGAATCGATATTTCTAACTATCCCTCTCCCTTCCTCTCTGTAAAAAAATCAATAAAATATATATTTTTAAAAATAAAGACTTAAAGCAGAGAAAAACAAACTTGGATTTATGTTTTAGGAAAATCACTCTGATAGGAAGCATTGAGCCTAGAATCTGGAAAAACAGTGACAATAGCCCTGGAAATATGATTGCAGAACAAAGACATAAATGCTGATATGGAGAGAGAGGATGTTACCATGTCTACTTTTCCCCCTTTTTTTCCCCATACAAAGCTTAAGTGGTTTATGAAAGCCTTCAAACACAAAGCCACAATTGAGGTTGCTGTGGTTACAGTGGGAAAGAATAATATACTGTGGATCTTTTCTTTCTATCTCTTTCTTAAAGCAGTAATTTTATCACACTGTATTTCAGAATATTGTGTTATAGCTAATCTTCTGCCAGAAAAGTTTTCTGATCTGGCTTTCAAAGTAAATGTAAGATATAACTGTAAGCCTGTGGCTCAAAACTTATTCCTTGCACTCATCCAAGGTATTTAAGATTCCATACATGCTGTCTGATAAAAAGAGTTCAGAGCTACGTAACAGTGGATAAGAAATAGTCAATAAAAATATAAATGTGGCTGCTAGTGTCATTGTAAGTAATGTCCAACCCTGTAGAGAATTTTCATAAGAATTTATTGAGCCAAACTGATGACATATGCGAGGGAGGAAGATTTCAAATGCTCTGGAGAATAACTGTTTGCAGCTTCTTTTATGCATTGGATATTAAGAAGGGAACATAAAGAAGATTATGTGGATGTGTGAAAAAGCAAGGTGTGGATTGGATTACAGGAGATTTAAGAAGATTACATGTTTTCCTGAGGTTGGTTATGGATTATTTCAAAGATGTGTTAAACTAGATGCACAGAAACAATGGACAGGGCTGGCTTAAGCCAAAGATAAATCTTATACTAAATATTATATGCCTGGGGCATGACTACCCACCATGACCTTCCAGTTAGGAACTTATGATCAGATCACCCTGTGAGGTTACTTCCCATAGGACCCCCTGTTTTATTCATACAGGACGCTTCATTCTCACACAGAGTACTATGACTGTACAAATCCTGTCAGAACCAGTGCTCTTTCTTGTCAAGGTGGTCTAGTTTTCATAAAGGAACAACTTAAGTGAGACTTTTAAGGAAACTCATCTGTATTTTTCCCCAAACCTGCTGCAAGTTTTAGCTTGATTCTTCTAAGCATTGTTTTAATTTCTGAGT
>NW_005871057.1:2441643-2666811 GCF_000147115.1 Myotis lucifugus | reverse complement strand
TTATTGATCATTTATTTTATGACAGAGACTGTTTTGAGAGTATAGTAGTGAATAAAATAGACCAGGATCCTTATCCTGATGGCATTTACAGTCCCATTCTCCTTGGGGAAGTAACGATGCAGTGTGTAACAAGGTGATGAGTGCAACCAAAATAAATCCAGCAGAAGAAGACAGGAAAGAAGTGCTGAGATTTTATCTTATAAAGAGGAAAGTCAGGGAAAGTATCTTAAAGAAACAAAGGAGCAAGCTATGCTGGTATCTGGAAGGAAAGCATTCCAGAGTATAAAAACAAGATTACAAAGATCATAGGTAGTAACATGATACAGATATCCTCTAAGCAGCAAGAAAACCAGTCGTAGCTGGAGACAAATGAGAAAGGGAAGAGTGGTTGCAAAGGAAATCCAAAAATTAATGTTAGAGCAGGTTAGGTAGGGTTTGAAGACCATTTTAAAAACTATTTTTTACTTTGAGTGACATGGAAGTCATTGGAGGATATCAGAACACATCAAAAACCATCATCTGTCATAATTTTTAAGAAATAAATTGCTTACTTCTGGATTGAGAAGAAACAGAGGAGGACAAGAGTCCGAACAGCAAAACCACTTAGGAAGATTCAGCGATAATCCAAGAGAAAAAGATGGTGGGTTGGACTAGAGTGATAGCAGCAGAAGAAATGATATGTCTATTTTTAAAGCTCACTGGACTTCCAATTGATTGACTATATCAATGATGATTGCAAGGTTTTGTACCTGAACAGCTGGATGGCTGCTGTGACCAGTAACTGAGATGGAGAAAACACTAAATAAAGATATAAGAGGGAAGATTAAGAGTTCAATTTTGGCCTGATTCAATTTTAAGATATATATTAAATAGCCACTAGAGATGTCTGAAGGGTGATGGATACACAAGTCTGGAGCATTCAGTAGGGAGTACAGACTAGAAAGGAAAGACTTGGAAATTGTGAGCATAGAAACTATATTTAAAACTATGTCTTTGGGTGTGGTCATCAAGTAGTTAGGTGAATAAAGAAGAGGTCCAAACACTGAGCTTGGAGGCAATTCAAAATTAAGAAGTTGGGGAGATAAAAAGAAATAGCAGAAGACATGGAGAAGTAGCTATGATGTAGGAAGGGAGTTATGAGAACTTGATGTCATGGAAGAGGCAGAAGAAGGAGCTATCAGCAGAGACAACATGAAGATTGAGCAATGTGGCCACCACTGAGGAAATGCCAGTGGAGGCTGCAAGCCTTACCGGAGACAGTTTATGAAGAAATAGAGAATAACTAGGCATTTTAACTATAGAAATCTCTTTCCAGGGGAGTTGCTGTAAATGGGGATGTTGTAAAAGTGGAAATGGAGCAAAGAAAGGGCTTAGTTAAGATGGAGAAAAATAACGGGTTTATGTGCAGATACATTACATTGTTGGACAACCCTAACAGCCATATGAGGTAGATATTATTTGCTGTCATTTTGCAGGCAAGCAAAAAAAAAAAAAAAAAGATTATGAAACTTGATGAAGAGTCTTGCCTTTGAATTAGTGTTAACAGGATTTGCTGTGAGGTACTTTGATTTCTAAGACCCCTATTCATTTTACTACACCAGGGAGCCCTACCCCCTAAAAGTAAGCTGAAAGAAAAGGGGAGGGAAATTCTATGAGGAGAGGCCAGGAACCCATGGCTTATTAGGGACACTAGTTATCAAATCATAAATTCTCCATTTACATTATTATTGATACATATGTTTCAATTCTAGGACTGC
The DNA here is from genome assembly GCF_000147115.1 of Myotis lucifugus. Taxonomy (NCBI): domain Eukaryota; kingdom Metazoa; phylum Chordata; class Mammalia; order Chiroptera; family Vespertilionidae; genus Myotis; species Myotis lucifugus. Next base: position 2,665,054 of record NW_005871057.1, on the reverse strand, counting down.
CTTGTGTACCTATATGTAAGACTCCCTCCTAATACAGTACCATGCACAAAGCATTGCTATTATTTATTGTTCATGATAATTACTGTCTTTAAGCCTAAAATAAAAAATTAATTATTTTAATTTACAGAAACAATTGCTTGCTCCTTAATTAAAAAAAAACTGCTTTTGCAATATCATATATAGTAAGGTGATACAATATATCTAAACTTCTGAACATCTTTATTTTTAATGTTTTTATTTAAATATTTTATTTTATTTTAATGAATTATATTATTTTTAGGAATTATATATTTGGTATATACTGGAAACTAAAGTTCATAGTTTTTTACAAAATAAAACAGTAAATTTTTAGTAATGAAAATAAAAAGATTTGTATGCTAAACTATCTAATATTGTTACTGTATTTACCCAAAAACTAATTAATTCAGTTTCTTCCACCAAAATCATCAAATTAGGCTACCCTGCTGGTGGGGAGTGTGGAATATCAAAAGATAATAATTTTGTGATGGTTTAAAAATTAATAGTTGTGAAATCTAATGACTGTGTAAGGAGAAAAACATGCTTCCAGCAAAGAAGTGAACACAGAGATAATTAGAGTGCATTCAATAATATAAAACTAATATCTGATGACTCATATTCATGTTCTTCCACTTCATGATCATTTCTAAACTTGGTAAAGAATATGTTACCAATTAGTTTCTTTGAAAAGTACACCCAACTAAAATGAAACTATCAAGCAACTAAAAAACATATAGGTGATATAGAAAATGCTCATGTAATAATGGATATTCTTTATGATATAAATATGATTGCCCATGAGTTCAAAAATTGCATTTTATCAAAATGCAATCAGTCTTAAGTTTATGTACTGTATGCATGAAAAAAATGCTTATGTAAAAGCTTCTCTTTTGGTTGTATGAATGATGCAATTATGAATATAAGAATTTTTGTTTTCATTTTACAATTTGAATATCTTTATCTTCTACCATATTTAAATACTTAATATAAATAATATACATGAAATGATACAAAGGCAAAGCTAAATATTAGCTCATGCGTAAACCCTTATTTCCATTCTCATAGAACTATGAGTCAACAACCATCTATATACTAATAAAAGGGTAATATGCTAATTAGACCAGATAGACCGGACGTCTTCTGGATGTCATTCCAGACATCATTACTGACAAAGCTGGGGGTGTGGCTGGCCTGCAAACTGCCCGAAGCCCCTTGCCCAGGGCGGCCCCGTCCCCAGCCGGGATCCTCACCTCGATCGGGGGTGTGGCCGGCCTGCAAAGACCTGGTGGCCCCTTGCCCAGGCCAGCCCAGCCCCCAGCAGGAACCATCCACCCCAATCAGGGGTGTGGCCAGCCTGCAAACCCCTGGCAGCCTCTCGCCCAGGCCAGTCCTGCCCCCCAGTTGGGACCCCCCCCCCCACGCTGATCTGGAGTCCCCTTCAGAGCATGTCAGCTGGCCCCCACCCATGCACCAGGCCTCTATCCTATATAATAAAAGGGTAATATGCAAATTGACCCTAATGGCAGGATGACCAGAACAACTGCTGGACCAGTCACTATGAGGCACACTGACCATCTCCTGGTCCCTTTCCCTTGCTGGCAGGTTCTGATGGCCTGATGGCTACCTGTGGCAGGAGCAGGGCCAGCGAGCAGGTGGGAACAGCCAACCTCTCAGTCCCTTCCCCTGGCCATCAGACACCGATCACCTGATGGCAAACAGGGAACCAGGGGTGGGTAGTGGCAGGAGGCAGGGCCGGCTGCAGGCAGCTGGGGAAGATGGCCCTGATTTAGTGTGCTGGGCCTCTAGTCTATAATAATAAAAGCATAATATGCTAATTAGACTGGACATCCTTCCAGACGACCTTCTCGATGAAGCCGGGGCTGTGAGGGAAGCCTGGGTCCTGGGTGCCAGAGGGAAGCCAGTACCAGCAGCCGGGGGAAGGAAGGCCTACACTTGCATGAATTTTGTGCATCGCGCCTCTAGTTGTTAAATATTCTCATATGTTAATATTCTTGCACCTGTTTTCTTACTAGTTAGTTGATATGAATCTACCTCTATTACCTCTAAAGCACATATGTACTGATACACAAACACATAACATTTTTCATAAATGTAATCACATATATAATTTTGTTGTTATTTTCTTTTAAGTAGTTGCCTCTTCTTCCTTACTGATTTTCTATATTTCACCACCCCACTCCCAGCCCCACCATATCTCCTCCACTTTACCACACTCATAACAAGAAACCTTAGGTATAGTGTCTGAATCATCTGAGCATGAAAATTTGTATCCTCCACTCTAAGTGGTATATACATATAGATGAACTTGCAAGGGGTTTTATACATTATTTATAAGAGTATACTCAAAATAATTATCTCACTTCTCTTGTTATTTTCAATCAGCAATAGCTTGTGAAAATTGCAAATCACTCCAGGTCACTGAGTCAGCTTCATTCTTTTAAGTGGCTACATAATATTCTTTGTTGTAAATGCACCTTATTTATTCACCCAAACTTGCATAGTTTTAATTTTATAGAAGGATACTATCATTTTAATTTTTAATAGATTTTGAGATATTGATTTAGGAAAGCATTTGCCCAGGTGCTCATGTTTAAACACTTTTGTGCCTCATCCTGATCTCCCAAAAAGGACCTCCTAGAGACCTGGATTCAGCCTGCAGCAAAAGGAAAGAGACTGCATGTAATTTCAAAGTAAAAACATTTGTTAGATACTCTAGAATTGACTGACATAAAATTTCATCTCAAAAATTTTATGATCTAATTCAAAATAAGACTGATGTGAAATGGGGGAGAAAAAGAACATCAGTCTCAAATCCATTTCCAAAAATTCCTTCAGAAAGGACATAAGAAAACTACTTATCTTCCATTCATGCATTTAACGAATACACTCTGAATATTTCTAGATATCATAATTAGGACTAGAACTAGGAAAGAGAGTGGGCCAAACAATAATGAATAAAGAAAAGTGCCTGTCCTCCAGAAGGCCTTATGTGTCACCTGTGTATATAAAGTGTCATAAAAAATTATGTTGCCATGTCAATTTGGCAATTCAGCTTTAACTTATTCTATGTACTAATCAGTCACCATATTCTTCTAATTAAAAGAGATTGTAAGGGGCTACACCCATGTAGTGTGTGTTCATGGAATAATAAGAGTTGCATTCAATCAGGTGGAATAAAATTAAAATTCTAAATACTTATAATGATAATTTACTTAAGCTCTTTGAGTATCTTTCTTCAAACAAAATCAGGAGAATAACACCCTCCTCAGAGTGTTACTTTAAAAATAAAAATAAAAGATACAATATCTAGATATCTATTCATGATGTATGCTGGAAAATGAATGCTGAGCCAGTATTCCCATTCTAAATATATTCTTAATTCTTAGTGTATAGTAACAAATAGCATGCAGTAAACGATCATATAAAGGGAAGGCCTAGCTGGATAACTCAATATACAAACCAACCAAATATTTGTTAGTCACTAACAAAGCAAAGACACAATCTTTTTAAAATGTGATTATTTCAAAAAAGCTTCAAAGTGTTTTTCTTGTGCATGGAGATGAGACAGATCTCAGTTGGATTTCCTTACACATTTTCATGATTTGGTGTTGTGGGGTGCTTTAATCTTTTCAGGGTTTAGGACTTATAAGCAACTTAATCTGTTCATAGAGAAAGACAATTTATTTTGTATTATAGAGAAGACCTACATTTTATTCTAGTTCCTAAGTTCCAGGTAGATATATGAATGGCAATATATAAAAGCTTGAATTTCCTTAAAAGCATTGGTTTAAATGTTGAATCACTGGCTCTCTGGTCAGAAGGAATGCCATGGTTAGAAAGGATTTGCTGATTTTTACTTCCATGTGGCTGATTTGAAGATGCCAACGTGATGCCATTGAACACAGAGTTGGGTCAGAAATAGATAGGTACCACTAACAGTCAGCTCTTATGCATATGCACGGTGTAAGGCAACTCCAGTTCACCAGTGACCTGGTCTAAACCTAATCACTTTCCAAAGGCCCCACCTCCAAATGACATCACCGTGGGGGTGAGGGCTTTAACATATAACTTTGGGGGGAACATAATCATTCAGGACATAGCAATACTGTAAAAATAATGTATGGTTCTTGCCTAAACTTTGTAAAACATACCCTCCAAAAATTGAAGAAATAAACTAAAAGCATCCCAAATCCTGCTACTCTTTGCTAACCAGTGCTACCCTTAGTTACATGGTAAAACTAAGTTAGGGAAGAACCTCAAGCCTTTTTACCTTAATACTTTATTTTTGAAATAAAGTCTAAAAACTCTTTACTGATAGCATATTGATTGCATATTTTTTGTTTCATTTGACATCACAAATGAGTGATCATGAAAATATGTAAAAACATTCTGGGATTACACTCCCCTCCCCCAACAACACACACACACATGCACACACACACACACACACACACAGCTATGGGAACGTATGTCTTTGATCTTTATTATTACAGAGAAGACATTTGAGAGCCTAATTGTATTCCTTTGACAATGTGGAATACTTTTCTGGAATGTAGTTAACTATATTGCTTAACGGAAAATCACTTCATATGTTTCTAGGTGTCTGACTTTAGAGCTCCAGAAAGGAGTAAAAACCCTGCTGACACCTTGATTTTAGTCCTATGAGGTCCAGTCTGGACTTCTGACCTCCAAAGCTGTAAGGAAATACGTTTTGGATGTTTTAAGCCATGAAGTCTGCAGTAACATGTTACAGAAGAAATAGGAAACTAATACATACACAGAAGGACCACCCAAAGAACCTAAGTGGCAGCGTCAGAACAGCAGAGAATGTAGGGGCCTGGTATTGACTCTTAAGAGGGAGTCCTCTTTCTCCCACTTACTGGAGGTTTGTCCTTGGATGCGGTACTCAGTGGTCCTGGCCAACCTCGCACTTTACTTTTTTTTTTTTTTTTGCTTTTTCCTTCCAAGTTAGAAAGAATATAAAACTCTTGTCACCCTAATCCTTTCTGATACCACTACATGGCATCCCTTCACCCCCATTAGTATCTACATTTATTTCTTGCTACCATGGCAACCAACCACGTTTAGCAAAATTCTTGATACAAAGTTTCACGTTTTCCATAGATAATCTGCATTGTGCATCTACCACCTTTCCCATTTCAGGCCTGAAAATCTCAGTATAATCTATCTTATAAAAAAGATTTATTTTTCTTTTTAACCTCTTTTGAGCAAGTGTTAATTTATTTATAGAATAGCATGCTATTTTTAAACCAACATAAGAAAAGAGATTCTTAAACACTTCACTTCTAAAAACCAGGGGTCTCTTTTATTTCTAGAAACAAATATTTTGTGGCTTCCAGAAATTATAGAATTGTCTTTATATCCAATAACATGCTGATTTTTCAAGTTAGCATCATGACTAATTTTTAGTTTATTGTTCACTAGCTAACCCTATTCTTCTGCTATGTGAATGTAAAAACAGAACACGTAAAGATAGATGGAATTTAGTTTCATTCCTCACAGAACAATTTACACAATTATCTTCAGATTTTTCCTTTTAACTGCTTTGTTATCTTGGGGTTTTATTTCAATTATCCAGATGCTCCATGCTCTATCTAATCATGTATGCAGAAATTATCATTCAGGATGGAGAATCACTGTGTCCTGCTGTTTGACTTACAAGCTAGGATTTCAATAGTTTTGTTTTCCAAGAGTTACAACAGTTTATCTTAACCACAAGGAAGAAACAAGCAGAATTTTTCAAGAATGATGGGAGCTCTCAAAGCAAAATAGCCTCTTCTAAGAAAATGGTTTATATAAACACGTGAGATGATTGGATTTTTTACACAGACATATGAAGTCATTTATCATAAAAAAGAAAAATTAGGAGCAAATGGAAATTGTAATTTTGTCTTATATACTACAATGTAAAGGACAGTGAAGTACAGACTAAACTCACACTAAAATGCCAAAAAGCATACCCTATATAACTAGGATATTCAAACTTCACAATCGTTAACATTTTCTGGAGTTTCAGACAACTCTTAAAAGGTAGAAAGATATTATGAATTTATAAATATTTCATCAGAAAAACTAAAGCACTGTTTCAATATAGCTTCAATAGAGACTTAGATTAAATAATGCCTAGGTACCCAGATTTTTTTTCCAAATCAATTTCTGGATGTTTTGCTGCATGATGCCAAGCTGCAGTTTCTAATTGTTGTCAAGGATAGAACATCTGGACGTGGAAACTTCTTGGGGTCCATAACAGGAAACAGTGTTATTTGGAACATTAGTCATCATTTCTGTCTAGTCTGGGGATCAACAGGCTGAGAGGTAAACTTCCTTACCTGCCAAATCATTAAACATTAACCAACAAGGACTCATTGGAAGTAACAAGTGCATTTTTCGTACCTTCTTTTATTCTAATACATAATATGGTGGCTCTCATCAGGCTTATAATTTAGAATGGAAGATAGTACAAAAATAAATAAGTAGGTCAATAAATAAGCAGGCAAGCATAGGATCATCAATTGTGTTAATGAAACTACCATATGAAGAAGAAAATACGAGGACAGGCAGGGGGAGCCTGCTTAGATGAGGTGGTTGAGGAAAAGCAGAGTGTAGTTATGCACCTTACTCCAAGGTTAATGGATGAGAGAGCCCTGCAGAGAGTTGGGCAGGATTGGCCCAGGCAGAGAGAAGAACCAAGTCAGAAACCTTAAGACAAGTCTTGAAATGATAAAAAAATTGAAAGACCCATGCAGTTGCAGCAAAGTGGTCAAAAGGAAAAGTGTAGGAAGTTTTTTGGGAGAGAAAGGTCATATTATGGAGTTGTATTTTAAATGCAACGGAAAGCCCTTCAACATTTTGAGCTCTCCTTTCTCTGAGCACATTGTTTACTGATTACATAGTTGTATAACTTCCACAGCATGTTCTACCTTCCTTAGCAAGCCTAAGCTCCTTTAAGCTGTCCTATTCATCTCTAAATCCTAAAGTATAATATACTGCTTGATGTACTACTGTAGGATCTCTATTAGACATTTTTTTTAATGAATGAGTGAACTACCAGATAAATAACAACTGTTATCGTCATGGAAAATGACTTTTTCAGGTAATGCGGCAGACTTTTTATTTTCTGCACCAATGTGACACTGCATCATTGTGAAGAAAAAAGAAATCAATATTTGTATGTATAATGTCTGATATAGAAGTATAAATTACTGCCAATACTTTTACTTCTCAGTTATAGGGTTCTAAAACTTTCTGCAGATTGTTTTTTATAGCTTCCCTCCCTGTTCAAGGCTCCTTAGCCATGTCCAGAATGCTAATCAGAAACACAAATAAATATTCTTAGCTTGAATACCATATTTCCAGGATAGTATAGCTTATAACAATAATTAATAAATAGCAGTTATCATAGTTCAATTCCTCCTAAAAGTAATTACAATAAGTAAAACCTTTTAAACTTCTTAAGCAAGCCATATTTTCTGGGAGACAATTTGTTTAGGCAAGCCTAGAATCAAACCACAGTGAATTAGCCTGCCCATAATTTTTCCCCAGATTGAAAAGTGGAAAAACTTCTAAGTTTACTTGAAATTTCCAATGAAATCCTCCTAGGAAAAGAGAGATGTATATGTCTTAGTAGGTTAGAGGTCCTACCTAATTGTGAATATGTAATAACAAGTGTTAAATATAATTGAAAGCTAAAGCAAGACAAGTGAGAAAAACATGAACTTGGAGTGAGAATCAGGATTTTTATTGCTATCATCTGATCACATTTCCCATAGAGCCTGAAAAACATGAGATACTTCAGCATTTCACTGTAATGTTAATAAATGATGTTCCAAACCTTGTCTCCTGCAAAGTTATTCAATCTTTAGTATGGAATAGTTTTGCTTTTGTCAAGGGAAAGCAGACTGTTAGATGACTAAATGAATGTGTGTGCATGCACCCATGTGGGTGGTTTATACATATTTTCTTTCCAGCCTTCCCTGAATCCTTTTACATGACAGAGGCAGAATAAAATGCATTGTAGTCTCAGTGGACCATCCATTGCACTCCATACAGACACTTTCCTTTTCCAAGAAACCAGGACAGGATGCCGTGAAGCCGATTTGAACCACGTATTTGACCCTTTACAGAACAACATTTGCCCTCAGGCAACTCTTCATGTACAGTCTGTGCTTGGCTTGTATTTAACATTTAGCTAGGGCAGGTCTAACCTGCTGAGAATTGGATAGAGAGCATTGTTTTTTAGAGCCTTCTGGTTGAAGACTGCCTTAAAAGTCTCGATTCGGCTTTGACCTTAGAAATAAATTCCTCATGTTAAGTCTTATCGTAAATCACTTGTTACACATCCTTTTAGAATTGGTTGTAAAGGAGCCCTCTGAATTAAAGTCAAAGACAGAAGCATTCCTCACATCCATTTGACTGCTTAAAAAATATTTTACACAAAAGGTTGTCCAGTTGAAATAGATTGATAAATAGAAGCATGATATCTATTTTTCTCTTTAACCAAATTGTTAATATACTTAGCATGGAGGACTTAACAATCCTTCGGATACTTTTTGTTTGCTTTACAGGTCAAGAGAGAAGTGTATGAAAGGCTTCATATTCTGAGAGGGGAAAAGTCCTTTTTTGTGGTGAATTGACATAGAGTTTGTCAAAGTTAACTGGCAAAGATGGCCCTCTGAAGCTATGCAGAACACCTTTCTGTCTCTTAGATCAAAAATGTATATGAGAAGGGAACAAGATCTGCTGCCTTATGAAGACAATCATAAAGTAAGGCAGTTCATCCAAGAAAGTGTTTAGTTGGGAGCTTAGAATTGAAAAAGTAGAGGGGTTAGGCAAATAGAAAATGTGTTTCTATACTCTACATTTATTGGCTGCTTCCTCTGAGAATTTCAGTTGGGTTTTCCAGCAAAACCACGCACCCTATGTTGGCAAAATGTACAGAAGTGGTAACATAATTGGAACTTGAAATCTAAATGTATTTTTTCTCTTAGTAGGTCCAGAGGTTTACTAAATTGCCTCAAGTCTGATTTCTAACAACCAGAAACTGGCAAAGGCATCAATTAACAATTACCAACTACAAAAGAACTTGATTTGCTTCTACTGGTATTCAATATTTTTTTGCTTTGTTTTGTTTTAAAGTATATTTTTATTGATTTCAGAGAGGAAAGAAGAGGGAAAGAGAAAGATAAAAACATTAATGAAGAGAGAGAATCATTGACTGGCTACCTCCAGCACCCCTACCACTGGGGGATCGAGACCTCAACCCGGGCATGTGCCCTGACCAGGAATTGAATGGTGACCTCCTGGTTCATAGGTCGATGCTCAACCACTGAGCCACACTGACTAGGCTGTTATTCAACATTTTTATTTCTATCTCAAAATAAGACAGCTACATACTCTCCTTCCAATCTTAACCATATAAAATGTTTTGTTCATAATCCTATGTAATAAAAGCCCAGGGACTGTTACAACATAATGAACAGAATGACCGATGACCAGACGACGAGCTGGTAGCTATGACGAGCACTGACCCAGACCTTGCTGTCGGCACCCTGACAACCTGGAATCCCATTCACCCACACCCCGAGACCTGACAGCAAGGAGGAGGGAGCCCCATTCCTCACAGAATTGGCTGTTGGTCAGCTTGCTGTCAATGCCCTGACAGTCCAGATTCCCATTCACCCGCACCCTGGACCACGTTTGGATGTCCTTCTGATGCAGACAAATTATGGGATGACAATAAATCTCATTTTATTGAAGATTTTTGTTAGAAATTACACTGCATTTCAAACTTCCAGACTATCCTTTATTAACAAATACAACTACATATGATGAATCGTATGAGTGACAATAGGCAGAGGTTTTGACAAATTCTCTAAACAATGAATAGTTGGCAGCCTTTCAGACTATAACTTCCACCATTGAAGATCAAACTGTATACCCCAAATGCTTGTAGTGGAAAAACATATCTTTATAAAGTTTTAATACATTATATCAGAGGTCATGGTGGTACTGTTTTACCCACAGTGTCTACAGGAATTTCTGCAAATTTACTTCTCAGTGGAAGAACCTTTCATTCCCAATATAAATTACCAATTCCACTAAATGAAACTTCAATTTCTAGACTTGATATAAAGAGTGAAGTTGCTAAAACCATTAAAAAGGCCCAACTTCTCATTATTGATTAATGCACCATTGCATCCAGTCATGCTATAAATGCCATAGATAGATTACTAAGAGAAATTATGAATTTGAATGTTGAATTTGGTGAGAAAGTTCTCCTTGGAGGAGATTTTTGACAATGTCTCAGTGTTGTGCCGCATGCTATGTGAGCAGCCATAGTACAAACGAGTTTAAAGTACTGTAGTGTTTGGGGATGTTTCAGAAAGTTGTCTCTTAAAACAAATATGAGATCAGAGGATTCTGCTTATAGTGAATGGTTAGTAAAACTTGGAGATGGTAAACTTAATAGGAATAGATATTATTGAAATCCCCCGTAAAATGATTTGTAACAGATTTATTATTGAAGCTACCTTTGGAAATAGTAAATCTATAGATAATATTAACAATATCTAAACGTGCGATTCTTTGTCCTAAAAATGAGCACGTTCATAAATTAAATGAAAAAATTTTGGATATACTCGATGGAGATTTTCACACCTATTTGAGTGATGATTCCATTGATTCAACAGATGATGTCAAAAAGGAAAATTTTCCCATCAAATTTCTTAATAGTATTACTCCTTCGGGAATGCTGTGTCATAAATTAAAATTGAAAGTAGGTGCAATCATAATGCTACTGAGCAATCTTAATAGTAAATGGTATCTTTGTAATGGTACTATATTTATTATCAAAATATTGTGACCTAACATAAAGCTGAAGTATTAACAGGATCTACAGGAGAGGTTGTTCTGATTCCAGGAATTGATTTGTCCCCATCTGACACTGGCCTCCCATTTAAATTAATTCGAAGACAGTTAACCATGATGCCAGCATTTGCGATGACAATTAATAAATCACAAAGACAAACTCTAGACAAAGTAGGAACCCGTTTTCAGACATGTTAGTTATATGTTGCTTTCTCTTGATTTCGAAGAGTGTGTGACGTTAAAGTTAAAGTTGTAAATACTGTATCACAAGGGAAATAAGTCAAGCACTCTGAAAGTGTTTTTACTCTTAATGTGGTATACAGGGAGATATTAGAATAAATTTAATCAATTTATCAGTCATTGTTTGTATTAATGTTTTTATATCATGTTTTTGTTGTTTTTATATCATGTCTTTGTTGTTGTTATATCATGTTATTGTTTATTAATAAATTTATATATTATTTTCATATACATTTTACTAATTTTCTTTAATCTTTGACAATTCTATTATAGAGAAAGGGTGAATAGCAATATTAAAATATTTCTTCTAACTGATTCCCTTTCAATGTGCACGAATCCATGCACCAGGCCACTAGTCTATTCATAACATGTTAGAAGACCTACTTAAGAGGATGGTGAAACAGTAAGATATTGGTATATTTTTATTCAAAATCTTGCCAGTGAATGCCTGATACATCATAGGTAGCATGGCAGGCACCCCAGTTTCAGAGATGAGATCTTACATAAGAAATCACAGTCTAATGGAGAGTTCTAATTGGGGCTCATGTAGTAGTAAGAATCAGTGATTGGGGAAATTCACCCAATTAAACTTTAAAAAAAAAAGCAGGTTTATTGTAAGGATATACTTATTATATTTTAATATATATTCTTATCATGTATTATAAATGTACATATATATACTCTAATATTTTCTTATATATGTACTACAGGCCCGGTGCATGAAATTCGTGCACTGGGGATGGGTGGGGGGTCCCATAGCCCAGCATGTGCCCTCTTGCAGTTCGGGACCCCTCCCTCGTTACTGCCCACCTGCTTGCTGCTTCCTACCGCTCAGCTTGCTGCTCCTTAGTGCTGCCACGAAGGCCTTGGGTCTGCTGGGTGCCGGGCCTGCGGGTTTGTGTCTCTGATACCCCCAGCAGCCCCAGCACCAAGGTGGTGGGCCTTGGGGCTGCTGGGTACAGGCCCCCCGCTGCATGTTTGTGTCTCCTATCAGGCCCCCAGCAGCCCCAGCAGCCCCAGCACCACCTAAATAACTTAAGGGAAACTTTATTTAGTCTTCTTTTAAAAGCAATCTAGTTTAAAAATGAGTTGCAGTTAAGACAGAACAAAGAACATGGTACCTGAGAGTGAGATAGACTGACAGAGGAGAGGCTGGGCACTGGTCAGGGGCTTACATGCCAACTGTTCTCCACCTGGGAAATGATGTAAAATCGGTTTCTTTACTTTTCTGCCTAATGGTCTTCTCCAGCACTGAGGTCAGAGGAGCTGCCTTCCAGCCCCCAGGCTGCTTCTCAGAGCCGGGAATTTTACCATAGGCCTCTGCCTAGGACAGGACCTCTGCACCCCCAGGGTGCATAAACACACAGGGCTTCCATCAGGCTCCACTGATCCCGGGCTGGGAGGCCTTGTGGCTCTGCTGATCCCGGGGCCGGGAGGCCTCCCGGCTCTGCTGATCCCCGGGCAGTGAGGCCTCTCTGCTCTGCGGCTTCAGGGCTATTTGGCTTTGCTCTACCTTGCTCTACCGCTTGGAGCCTGAGTATGCAAATTAACCGCAATCTTTTAGCTTCTATAATTGAAACATTGTATCTTTTGGAGCTGTTGCTTCAGGAGCTCAGAGCCCCGCAGCCGCAGGCGGGAACCTCGGTTTCCTCTATCACTGGGTCAACCAAGCATCCTGTTCTCAGCTGCCTGGCTGCCGGCCGCCATCTTGGCTGGCAGTTAATTTGCATATTGCCCTGATTAGCCAATGGGAAGGGTAGCGGAGTGACACCAATTTGCATGTTTCTCTTTTATTAGTGTAGATATTCTAATACTTTCTAATGCTATACATGTATATGGAACTAACAGAGGTGGTCTCTGCTCTGCCCTCTCATTCTTTTCCCCCTCTACTCTCAAAACATGTTTCTTTTCATTCTCCTTTTGCCTATAAGAGTCTGTATCTTCTATGCTCTTTCCTACTCTCTCAACGTTATAGCTTCATTTCTTAAATATGTACTGTGTGCAAGCACAGTGTATAGGATGGTAAAAAGAAATTATAGGAATGTTGAAGATAAATTGCACTGAACATACTGCAGTAGGGGAGAGGACTTCAGTATAGAAGTGAATTCAATTCCATTGAAACAAAAAGCAGGAGAGTTTTAATCATCTGAGTGAGCTAGTGGAGAAGTACTAGAAGAAGTAGGGGGAAGCTGTTCAATATGATTGAGCCATCTGTGTTTGCTAATTGGTACTTGTTGAAATTAGGCTTCTACTCTCCTACTGAGACTAAGATAATTCTATTTTTTTATGATGCTTACATTTCAAAGGGATGGATCCAATGTCTTTGAGAAAGACATCCCTGGGATATAAACCTAGCAAGAGGTTTGGAGATAATTTACATCTCAAAGGGGCAGAAAAAGAATTTACAATGGAAAATTTTCTAAAGTAAATGCTCTAAGAAAATAAAGGTCAGAGGCCAATTGTCAGAAATAGGGAGCAACAGGGTAAATAAGGAAGGACATCTATAATACTCTCAACAATAAAGATAAAAATAATAATTACAAAAAATTTAAAAAATAAAAATAAAGAAAGAAATAAACTAGTCTACAGTTTAGCCAAGCTAAGGGGAATATTAAAGTTCTATTCGTCAGAGATATAGCAGGTAAAAAATATTAGACAAAATACCCTGCCCTCATGAAGCTTATATTCTAGTAGCCTATATTAGTAAATGATAAACAAATAAAGTTTAAGTAAGCAAACAAAAAAGTATATCTGATTGAGTGAGTGCTATAGTAGTGAAAGGAGTTTTAGGGATGAAATAGGCAGGGTTAGGGAGTTTTGGTTATAAAGAGGATCCAAGGGGGGCAGGAAGGGTGGATAAGAGATCAACTGAAGGACTTGTATGCATGCATATAAGCATAACCAATGGACATAAGACACTGGGGGGTAGGGGAGGCCGGGGGAAGGTCAAGCGGGGGGAAAAGAAGGAGACATATGTAATACTCTTTGTAATACTTTAAGCAATAAAACAAAATTTAAAAAAAAGAGGATCTATGGGGAAGGAATGCATAGATAAGGGTTGGAGCTGCCAGAAGGCATAGATTCACAGAGAATAGAAAAGTGCCACATGATAAGGAGAGAGGAAGGCAAACATTCACAGAGGAGAAAAGAAAAATCACAGAGTATGGGGATAAAGGAAACATACTTCCACTGAGGACAGAGAAATGTTGACAGATGCTGGAAAGAGGGAAACATGTTCACAGGAGATAAAGAAATGTTGCAAAATAAGGGGGAGAGCAAGAGGTGGGCACCATCTGGGTTTTGGACTTTGAAGATGATATTCTGCAAATGAGTGACCAATTAGAAAAACACAGGGTCATAAAATGGGGAAGGAGTCCAATTAGAAGAGAGCATGAAGAGACAAAGAACTACAGCCTTTATAAACCTTAAAAAAGGGGGTTTAGTGGGTTACCCCCTTGGGGACCCCTCCCTATGTGGGAGTCTGTATTTGCTTCCAATAAATGTCCACCATTTTAGTAACAAGTCCTTTTAGACTGTGAATTTTATTCTTCAAACTTTGTGAGGCAAGAACATGCAAGGGGGAGATCTGCTCCTCGCACCCCACATTTCAGTAGAAAGAAAAGCAGAATGAAGACATGGACCTTGAGCAAAGTTCCCAAGGGAATAAGATTAAGCCAAGGAAATATTTAAGGGAAGAGAATTCTAGGCAGAGGTCAGAACAAGTGTAAAAAGTCTGAGTCAGGAGTATGCTTGACAGGAGTCCTGAGATCAAAGAGAAGGATAGTAGGAGATGAAGTCTGGAGGTAGCAGGAAGGAGTGGATCGGATCATGTATGGATCTTTACATCATAGCAAGGACTCTGACTTCTATTTTGTGTGATAGGGCTACAGTGGAAAGTAATGTCCTTTGACCACATAAAACAATTATTCTAGCTACAGCATTACAAAAGTGTTGTTGGGAGGGATAAATGAAGAAGTTGGAAGGCATACTGGTGCATATAACTAGGGGACATTTGGAATCTGAAGTTGAGGGGAGTAGCGTGAAATGGTAATTAAAATCTGTGAACCACCAATATATAGGTATTATATACAAGCGCCTGACTAGATGAATATACTAATAGAACCAGTATTGGTAGAAAAAAAGAATTGCCTTAATGAATGAAAATGAGGGGAAGATAGCTAAGAAAGTTCCAAAAGAGGGTCAGTGAAGTAAAGGGAAACACAGGTGAACAAGATTTCCTGAAGGACAGGTAGAGAAAGTGATTTAAGGGAGAGAGAGGGCTTGAGTACCAGGGTAAGACCTTTGATTTGTCAAGAAAGAGGAAGACAAAAATCTCACATCTGCCATGGTGAAGTTAAAGCTTGATGAAAACACACTCAGGGAATTAGAAGACTCTATTATGATATGTTTTATAGGTGATTTTATTCCAGAAATTTGTTATGGAAGGGACAAGAGAAAAAATACACTAGCTAGAAGCAAATGCAGAGTCAAGAGAACTGTTGTTGTTTTTTTAAATAGAACAAATTACAACGTATTCAGATGTTGATGAGAATGGTTTATTAAAAGAACAAAAGGAGAAGGTAGGAGAAAAGAAAGACTTGCTGGACTGAGGCTCTTGAACAAATGAGAGAGACTAGAACCCAGTGCTCCAGTGGAGGGGTTGGCCTTGAGTAAGAACGGTCAGTGAGTACACCTAGAGTAAAGGTGGGGAGGCAGAGGGTATGGGCACAGATGTAGGCAGGAGAGTAGACACTGAGGTAGGGACTAGTGACAGTATTCCTAGAAGTTCTTTCACTTTCAGGCTATGACTTAGTTCTTTTTAACTCCATTTGCTAAAGAGAATCTGATCAGCCTCACTCAGATGTTCACGCCTGGTTTGCCATTAGTCGTGGGTCATAGGTCACTAAGCCACCTTTGGATTAGCTGCCTTCTTGTCAATCAAACATTACTGGTCAGAAGACCTTGCCAGACCAGAATTTTGTGGTCTAAGTCATGGATCCTTATGCAGCAGGGGTTGAGGGAGAACAGTTTCCTTTGGAAAAGTTTATGACCAGCAGGTTCTGTAAATATGCCTTCGTGTGTGAAGGAAGAT
Source organism: Myotis lucifugus (assembly GCF_000147115.1). NCBI lineage: Eukaryota > Metazoa > Chordata > Mammalia > Chiroptera > Vespertilionidae > Myotis > Myotis lucifugus. The sequence goes on along the minus strand of NW_005871057.1, from coordinate 2,648,796 downwards.
AGATACAAACATAAATAGAGGTAACAGAGTGCTGTGAGCAATGGCATAAATCATGAAAGGACACAGAGCTTAAATAAACCCAGAGGAGAAGAAGATCACAGCAGAATGACATCAGAGCAGAAAAGAGCTTAGTCTGAAAAGTTTACTGGTAATTTTCGGAAAGGCATCCTAGGAATAGAAAAAAAATTGAAGCCATAAAATACAGATATTTCACATTCTAGGAGCTGCAATTGCTCAACACAGCAGGTGCATGAGCCAGGTGGGGCAGAGGGAATGAAATAAGAGGTTCACATAGCAAGAAATAAAGAGGTGACAGCATACTGAGGCGTAATATGACTTGCAAACGAGCTTTGACTTGGCCTTGTGTGTGACAGGTAGCTAATAAAGGTTTTAGCTGTATTTGCATTTTATGAAGATCTCTCTGGAATCAGAAAGGAGATGAAATTGTGGCTAAGAGAGACTGGAAACTATTTGAAATAATTCAGGGGAGAAGGGGTAGGGTCTAAACTGAAATAGTAGCAGTAGGAAAAAGGCTGAAAATTTCATGAGACAGCAGGATGTAGTTCATAGATTTCTTGATCAGACAAAGAACAGAGTCTAGACTGACTACATCAGTGACAGCCTGAACCACGTGGAGCCTCATGGAATAAACACAGTGACAGAACTATCATATCTAAAAATGTTTGCTTACCCAAAAGGGGTTTGAAAGAGAGAAAATATTACCCAAATAAATTATTGTCTAAAATTTAGGCCCTAGAAAGTAAAATATAAGACGAGAAACCCTTATAAATTCAGACAGTTTTATAGACTCAATTCCAACTAATATTTTTTATATTGAAACTGAATTCTCTTATCAATGGAGTAAACCCTCAAAAGCATTTAGTAATAATAATTATAGCTCCTATTTTAAGCCAATATATGCATTTTCTCATTCAGTTCTCACAATATTTCTCTGAGGTAAGTAATAATACTCCATTTTACAGATGAGAAATCAGAGACAGAATGGTTAAGAAACTTGTTTAAGGTAATAATTGGTAGAGTCAGGATATCCATTCTGATAAAGATAATAATAAGAAAGAGTTGCAGTACTAATTGTATAAAAGTAAAAGATAGAGATATAAACAAATGAAATTATGTGAGGTTAATGATAAAGTAAGTATAAGGTATATGAGTGAAGACTCATGGAGGCAGAAGTTAATAATATCTCAATAATATTTGAAACAATGCAGGAAAGGTTTCATTAATCTTGGCCCCACACCAAAAAAATAATAATAATAAAAAAATTAGTCTTTAGCAGTGTATACCATGTAGAGATGTATGAGAGAAGCCCAGGATATTCAGGAAATAAAGAGAGTTCAGGACTTTTAGAGAGCAGGTATGGGAAGACCAGAGCAGATTACAGACAGGGTATGTGAGGAGGGCAGGCTGGAACTTGTAGTGAATCTTATTAAGACCAAAAGAGAACTTCTCAAAGTTGATCTTAGGACTCCTGTGGCCCCGAAGACTCTACCAGGCATACTATAATGTCAAAACAAGTTTTATAATACTAAGGTGTATTTGGCCAATATTTCATTGAAAATTAATGAAGTGAACTTGTCAAAGGTAAACAACTGACACTATGTATTGCCAATGATGAAATTCAAGTTTTAGAGAAAATTAAAATTTTGGCACACTTGTACCTGCCACCATGAGCTTGACAGCTTTCCTATAGTTAACATTTTTTTATGAGATTTGGGGTGATATCAAAGAATGGGGTGTTTTTGTTTGTTTGTTTGTTTTTGTTGTTGTTGTTGTTGTTGTTATTCTCACCTGAAGATATTTTTTCCATTGATTTTTAAAGAGAGTGGAAGGGAGTAAGGAGAGAGAGAGAGATTGATTGGTTGCCTCCCGCACATGGGCAACCCAGGTACATGCTCTTGACTGGGAAATGAAACCACCAACCTTAGGTAAACAGGCCAATGCTCTATCCACTAAGCAAGCCCAGTCAGGGTGTAATTTTGTGGTGGTATATAATGAAATACATCAACCTTCGGAATATCTGTATAACTCAGTGAACCAATATTTTCCGTATAACCAAACATGTTTTTACAAAATTATATATGGGTAAAAGTTCCTTTAAAAGTGCAAGTTAGACCAATAGATTTTAATTTAACAGAGTAAAAAAGGTCATAATACCATTTGAGATTAGACATTTCAACTACTCTAAAAACACCATTTGTAGGGATTTGGGATAGTATCAAAGAAGAATATTCACAATTACCTGAAAAATGCTATTAAAATATTCTACTTTCAAACTACATATTTCGGTGAGATATGATTTTTGTCACATACTTCAAGCAAAATTACATATTAGAACAGATTGAATGTAGAAGCAGATATGAAAATTTAGCTGATTTTTATTAAGCTAAACATTAAGCATTTATTTATAAGAATATTAAACAATGCTACTCTGCCCACTATATTTCTTTTTGTGGGGGAAGTTTATTATTTTTCATTAAAATACATTATTTGTGTTAATATATCATAGAGCTGTTATTTTTAGTGAATTATTTGTCCTATTTTTAATTTATTGATTTGAGAAAAAGAGAGAGCAAGATAGAGGGAGAAAGAGAGGAAGAGAGAGAACATCAATTTGTTGTTCCACTTATGTGTGCATTCATTGGTTGATTCTTGTATGTGCCCTGACAGAGGATTGAACCTGCAACCTTGGCGTATCAGGACAATGATGAAACCAACTGACTACCTGGCCGGGACTAATACTTGTCCTAGTTTTAGTGTCTATAACAGTAAAATACACATAGATTTAAACTACATAAATGAAAGTTTTGGGAGGTCATAAATAAATGTTAAGGGTATAAAGGGGTCAGGATACCAAAAAGTTTGCAAACCACTATACTAAGTTAGCTGAGGTTTCATTTGGGACAACGAGTAGAAAAGCAAATTAGTATTTAGAACATGACAGAGTAGGCAGGCTGAAAATGGGCTAGGAGATGACCATCTTGGTGAAATTTCATGGGGCTTTATCTTATAAGTAAAACTTGGAGGAGAGATTATTTCCTAATTTCAATTAATAGACAGATTTACATTAGGTAAAAAATGTCCTAATGTCCCATCCTATACTGACCCCCACTTCAGCATAGATGTTTTTTTGAAGGTTTTAGTAGAGTCATTATACTTAAGAAAAAATAGTTAGGTAATAAATGTCTCACTGCAGATGCTCAACTGGGAAAATTAAAGATAGGTCAGAACTCTGTTCTGATATCGTAAGGGTGTTCATGTGGAAGAAAGAATTAAGCTCATCTGCTCCAGCGAGCATAATGAGTTCCAGTGGTTGGATTTTTCAGGGAGGCAGATTTCAGAATTTTGTGACAATTAGAAGTTGAAAAACAGAATAAGATGTCTTATTTGAATGTTAATTCATTCTTACAACAACCCTAAGTGATAGATATTATTACAGCCCTATTTTATAATTTAGGACCCAAGCTTAAGAGTCTGGGTATTTAACCAAAAAAAAAAAAAGCCAAAGATATATACACCCATATGATCACTGAAGCATTATCTACAAGCCAAGATACGGAAGCAATCCAAGGGCCCATCAATAGATGTTTAGATAAGGAAGATGTGGTGCACGCATACAATGGAATATTACTCAACCATAAGAAATTTAAATCTTACCATTGAGACAGCATGGATAGACCTAGAGGGCATTATGCTAAGTGAAATAAATCAAACAGAAAAAAAGACAAATACCATATGATTTCATTTATATGTGAAATCTAAAGAACAAAATAAATGAACAAACAAAACAGAAACAGACTCAAAGATACAGAGAACAAACTGATGGTTGCCAGATGGGAGTGGTTTTGGGGGATAGGTAAACAAATTGAAGGGATTAAGAAGTACAAATTGCAATGGACACGGACAACAGGGGGGTGAGGGCATGAGTTGGGGGTATAGGGGGTAATGTGGGGATAAGGACACATGTAATAACAAGCAATAAAAAAATTAAAAACCTGAAAAAAATAATTTTTAAAAGAGAAGTACAAATTGATAGTTACAAAATAGTCATGGGGATGTAAAGTACAGCATAGGGAATATAGTCACTAATATTGTAATAACTATGTATGGTGCCAGGTGGGTTTTAGAATTATCAGGGCATCACTTCTTAAACTATATAAACGTTTAACCTTTATTCTGTGTGCCTGAAACTAATATACAGTAATACTGAATGTCAACTGTAATTATAAGATGAAAATAAAAAAGTTTCACTCTTCATTGACTTACCCAAGGCTACTCAGCAAGCACACAACAAAGCCAGGATTCTAACTCAGATCCTCTGATTTCCCTCCTTGGACTTTTTCCACCAGCTTTTCCATGAAATATGCAGCAGCAACTGTGAAGAACATTGTAACAAACTGAATTAAAAGCTCTGCAATCTCTTTTTTAAAAAATTTTGTATTGATTAAGGTATTACAAATGTGTCTTTATCCCCCCATTGTCCCCTCATCCCCCCAGTTTTGCCCTCACCCTCACCCCTTGTTGTCTGCATCCACCACTTATGCTTATATACATGCATACAAGTCCTTTGGTTGATCTCTCCCCCTTACTCCCACCCTCCCCTACCTTCCCTCTGAGGTTTGAGCATCTGATCGATGCTTCTCTGTCTCTAGATCTGTTTTTTTTTTCATCTGTTTATGTTGGTCATTATATTCCACAAATGAGTGAGATCATGTGATATTTATCTTTCTCTGACTGACTTATTTCACTTAGCATAATGCTCTCCAGCTCCATCCAAGCTGTTGCAAATGGTAGGAGGTCCTTCCTTTTTACTGCGGCATAGTATTCCATAAGTGCTAAGAGTATTTTTTAACTACTTGTGGAAACTATTTGGTTATTTATCTTTATATTCTCAAAGCTTTTCACAATGCCTAGAGCATAGTTTATTTTCAGTAAGTGTATGTTAAATTAATAAAGGAAAATGGTTTATAATTATAAAATAAAAGGGAATACAAATCCTTGTTTAGAAAAGTTGTTGATAGGTTATTTTTAATCATCCTAATGATTAAGAGTTATATTTAGTACATGTCAATATTACTTGGTTTGGCTTAGTTTAAAAATGGCTGAAAGTCATTTAGTATTGCTGAAAAACCTTTAATTCATCAATTCTACATAGATATGACCTGAGCACAGGGGAAGTGAGTCTTTTAAGTGTTTTATTAAATTGTTTTGTATGTTGAACTGATATGATTGGGTTTGCATGCTAGAAAAGCCAGCGCAAGCCTTTTCCTAATGTATTTTTCTCAGAAATGGAGTTATATGAATAACAATCACTGGCTATTTTCAGGTTCCATGAACATCTCTCAGACAGCTCTTATGAGGTTAGAGAAGGAGAGATCTACTAAGTACTTATAAAATTATGTGAGTTGTCTCCAAATTCTTTATTGTAGCTATGGTTTATCACAGTCAGCTAATGTGATAGAAAAGAAATATCAAAATAATAGGAGTCAGAAAGATTTGTTTAGTTCTTTCCCCGTCATTAGCTAGTGTTGAACTCTGGCTACCAGATGAATAAAAATATGAAATTAAAATTTTAACCTCACTTACCCTGTAGAAAAAGGAGACAAAATAACAGACCATTTCCATCCATTTGTGCGTAAATGCATTATCTGAAGCTTAATTCTCTGCTAGTGGCTAGGAACATGCTCACTCCAGCCCTACTCTTCACAAGCATCATGACACATCCAGCTGTAAATTTCAGCTGTCCAGACATGACCATTGAGATGGAACATAAAAGCATTAAGTTCAGCCCTGGCTGGCTAGAGTGCTGTCCCCAATGTGCCAAGGTGTGGGTCCAAACCCAGTCAGGGAACATACAAGAAGCAACTGATGAAAGCATAAATAAGTAGAATTATAAATCCCTCTCTCAAAAAAATCACTAATAAATAAACATTAAAATGAAAAACTGTGTGGCTCTGTGGTTGAACATCGACCTAAGAACCAGGAGGTCATGGTTCGAATCCCAGTCATGGCATATGCCCCGGTGTGGGTTTGATCCCCAGTAGGGGGCATGCAGGAAACAGCCAATTGATGATTCTTTCTCATCAATGATGTTTCTATCTCTCGCCCTCTCCCTTCCTCTCTCTGAAATTAATAAAAGCACTATTTTTTAAAAAAAACTGTGACTGATAAAGAAGCAGCAGTCACTCTTATTTATTTTTTTTAAAAAAGGCAGCATTATGTTCACGAAATACCCACTTGGATTTAAGACCTCTTTTATTTCATATGCAAATTTATGCATACAGCATGCAGATTTTATGGTCTCTAGGTGTTCTGACAATATCTGTAGTCTCATTGCGTAATGGCCACTGTTGATATGGGGTTTCACTGAACAGATTTGGACAATAAAACCTGAGGCCAACATGTTGGCTGCCTGTCTGAAGTAATGCCAGGTTATCTAGCCCTTTAGTGACAGGCTCCTCAAGTTAGATCTGTCACCTTCAAGCATAAAATGAGTTAATAAAATGATTTTTTGCATGTTTGGATGAAAGATAATTTGGCAAATATATGTATAGAGTTTTTAATTTCTGAGAGGGGAAGATATTTGAAAGAGTACAGTGTCCAACATCAAAAGAGAATAGCAATTTAGCAAAAATGAAACCAAGCAAGCAAAAATTATCAGTAAAGACATGCATTGTTCTTCTTAAAATCCGAATTGGCAGATATTTTTAACTTTGGTGACAAGGCTTTCTGAAAAGGCTCACGAAACAGCCATGCTTAGAACAATGTAACGTGGAGCCTGCAAAAAACTAAAGAGATGGGGGTGAGGAGAAGGTTCTTCCCCTCTTTGGAAAGCTTTGGTGGCAACTAATTTAATTTCTATTGAAAAGGCACACGGTTTGTGGTGTCTCACAGCTTGTTTAATAATGTTATCAGATGGAAGGCACTTTAGACCTGAGCATATCAACAGAACAGTCATTTGTAACAAATTACATTTTGCTTAGAGAAAAAGGAGGTAGAGTTGGGCAAGTGCCTTCAGAGACTAGATTGCTTGGATTAGAATAGACCCCTCAGTGGTTCTTCCTAAGTCACCCAAACCTATTCCTCCCATTGCAGCGTCTCTCTGTGGGTGGCTCGCTCAGCCCCTTTGGTGTCCTTCCCCATCAAGGCCACTCTTGTTATTGCCCTGCCACTGCCATCTCCTTTTGCTTCCCCAGTGCTGTGTGCTCTTGACTGGTGCTTCCCAGCCATCTGCCCACTACAAGTCAAATGAGCACTGATGACACTGATACTGTTGTAATTAGCTAGTTATTAATAATAGGAAAGGAGCAAAGGGAAGGCCAGAAATTATAGGCATGTTCCCTGCAAAACAATGGGGGAAGGGGACTGGACAAAGGGAAGATAGACGCACGCCCAATAAAGTTGGGGGTGACAAGGAAGGTGCTGTCAGTCACACCTGGGAACAGAGGTGGTTGGCCAGAATGGGTATGGACACTGCAAGCCCCCAAAGATTTGGGATACTTCACTCCCTGAATAAAGGAGTTCGCTCTTTTACGCTCTTGGCTCTTAGGATTTGTGCAACTGGGCTTGTGGGCTTTTTGCTCCTGCTTCCCTGCATTTTCCCACATGGCCCATGGCCATGTGTACCCCACACACAATGGACTGATGGACAGCACTAGCCTGATGCTGAACTGGACCCGGCTCCAACATGGAAAGGAAACGCTGGACACTGGCTTTGCTTCCAGCTCTACTGAAACGCCAGCTACACTTCTTCTATGACTGGACTAAGGGATATTAGAACTTGGATACCCAGGGGTGTAATTCCATTGAAATAACGCTTTCTGCCATATCTTATCCTCCCATAGGGCCTCTTGGAATGCTTATTCAAGTGGTACCCCAGGACCCCACTCCCACTAGCAAGGGGGAAAGACAAGGCACATTTTTCCCCGATAACAACACCAAGAATGCTTATGGTGTGGGGCACTAATGTTCGTGTGAGTTTTAAATATAGTTCAGCTTATGGTACTTTATTTTTGCAAGCTCATTGCTCTAAGAAAAAAAACTCTCTTTTTTTAAAAAACAAGGAATTCAATTTATGTCAAAAATGTCATTTTACTTAGCCACACACAGCCACAAGACCTTTCATGTCACTTAAGGATCCTAGGATTCTAGATGGGAAATCCATGAACTTGCTTTGATCCCTTTAATGTGTTCTTCCTTTCCTTCAAATATCTGTAATATCTGTGTAACTTTCATTTTTTTAAATCTGACTTTTTGAACACTTCTAGAGGCTGATACCCTGTAGTTGTCCCAAATTCAAATACTAAGCAAAGAACTAAAATCTATACTTTCCCCTTATCTTGTTATTCAAATTCCCATTGAAGTGGTAGGCTTACTTCAGCATCTGATGAAATAAACAGAACTTGATAAAATATAAAAGTGTTAAAATGATTTTTAGTGATGTTTGAGGAGCTGGTTATTCCAGTGAATAGGCTTATCACACAAGCATATTTAAAAGTGGTAGAGATATTTTTCTATTTTTGACAGGTTCCTATCCTAACAAAACATTCTCATTAGGGCATTTATTCTCAGCTAGCAAATCAGGGGGCATTGGGAAAACAGAGGCAGTAGAGTAGGAGACTTGTCCAAAATTAAGGCTTGAAGATGATTAGAATTGCTGCTGAATTTCAAAATATATCTATCACAGTAAGAATGTCAATGGAGTTTTAGAATACTATTTTCTTTTAAAGGATCCTAGACAGGAAACTAAGCAAAACTGAGGATAGACTATTCGATTTTCTGCATCCCATTTTAGATATTTCAATCATTCCATCCTCCTCTCATCTACTGCCTAAAGCCCAGTCTCTGGTGAGCATGCTTGGTTGTCACTAAATTCATCTACCACTGTCCTGGCATTTCCTCTGCCATCTATGGGTCTACCTTGGTCTTCTAGTTGATACCTTCAAGGAGACCCAAATATGAGGGCATCTTGTAAGCCTCCAAGTCCATATACATACAAAATAACTTCATAGCACATGAAAATCTGTTAAATTTCTGCAGTGACTATTCAATCTTCTTGGTTCCTTGGAACATAATACGTTCTTCTAGAACACCATCTGAATTCAAATATTCTTAAAATGTGTGTTCTTAATTTCCAGATGCTCAAACACTTTAAAAATCCCTTACCACTTTCCATTATCACCTGAACTAAAATAGTTAACATTTGTATAATATGTATATTTTTTTTCAAAGAACATTGCCCCAGTTAGCTAACTAGTGTTCAAAACACTCTTAGGGAGTGTTTTCAGATATAGAAAATGAGGTTTATCTCAAAGCTGCTAGAAGATTCAGGGAGTGATTTAGCACATGAGTTCCTTTTATTTTCAAACAATATTTTTGTCAACATAAAAGAAATACTGACTTATTTCCAGTGACTGATATTGCATATGAGGAGGCTTCCTGAGATCTTCACTGGAAATGCAATGTGCTGTACATTCAGCCTCAAAGACTATTCATATGATTAATGGTGACCAAATCATATGTGTTTTTATAGTCATCTGAAACAATATTTGTTCAGAGGGTATCTAATTTCTTACATTCATTTATCATATTGAGCACCTTACACATGTTATTTCATTTAATCCTAACTTCAATCAGGCAAAGTAGGTTTATTAGTCGGGGATCTCCAGAGAAAAGGAACCAATGTGATATGGTGTGTATGTATATAAGTAAACACATACACACACATGCACACATATACACACATATGGAGAGGGGGTATGAGAGAGAGAGAGAAGGATGGGAAGAGAATATGACATTTTAAGAAATTTGCTTACACAATTTCAGGGCTGATAAATATGAAATCTTTAGAGTAGGCCAGCAATCTTGTGTCCAAAAGCTGCCCATTGGAAACCCAGGTACAATTTCCATGTTGCAGCCTTGAGGCAGATGTCTTTCTCCTTTAGGAAACCTCAGTTATTTCTTTAAGGCACTCGACTGATTAGATGAGTCTCACCCACATTGTGGAAGATAATCTGCTTTATTCAAAGTCTACTTACGTAAATGTTAATCACATCTTAAAAATGCCTTCACAGCAGCTTCTGAACTGGTATTTTACCAAATCAATATGACATGTAGGGAGTGGCTTTAGGGTCAAGCCTCGGGCTGACCTGTGGCAGGGCCACAAACAAGTCCCAGCCTGGAGGGCAGAGCTCTCCTAGCATAATTAAGCCTGACCTTGTAGCTGTCCCTAATTCCTTCCTAAGTAGCTAATGAGCTGTGGGAGGTGGGGGGAGTGTTGGCGGGGAGGGTGGGGGGGGGGGAGGTAAGAGATCAACCAAAGGACTTGTATGCATACATATAAGCATAACCAATGGACACAAGACACTGGAGGGGTGGGGTGAGGGCATGTGCCAGGGGGTAGGGGAGGCCGGGGAAGGTCAATGGGGGGGGGGGGGGGAAGAGACATATGTACTATTATCTGTAATACTTTAAGCAATAAAATTAAATTTAAAAAAAAATCAATGGAAAAATATCCTCTGGTGAAGATTAACAACAACAACAAAAATCATTATAACATGAGATACTATAATTATATCCTTATTAGAGATTAGGAAGCTGAAATTAGGAAATGTTAAGTAAATTTTCCAAAGTTTCATAGCCAATAAATTGTTGAGCTGGAATTTGAACCCAAGCAATATGGCTCCAGACCCAAGCCTTAACTAGTAGTGACTTCCAAAGGAGTCTAGCAACCCCATTTATGATATGGCCTAGTAATCTTCATGGCACATAGTAGGTTCAAATCATGTTTGCTAAATTGAAAGAAAATTTAATTATATTAAGTGGGATTTTTAAAAGATTAATAAATTTGGATGTAAAATATAGCATATTTTGCAATGATGATCTGAACCAATAAAAAATATAGCCATGTAAAGCATAGGGAATACATATTACAAAATACATTACAATATGTTATTGTAATAACTATGTATGGTGTTCGATGGGTAGTAGACTTATCAGGGAGATCACTTCATTAAGTTATATGTCTAATCACTAGGTTGTACACCTAAAACTAATATAATATTGCACATCAACTAATTGAAAAAATTAAAAAAAATCTTAATGCAGCCATGGACACACAAAAAATAAGGAGCACTGTTATTAATAGAACATGACAATAGATTTGACTTAGAAAGTAAAGAGGCAAAAAATTTAAGATAATTCCAATGTTAGAAGATTACTACTATTAGGAAATATCAAATATAAAGATTTAATTTCATTTAATTCTCCCAACTCTGTGAGATTTCTAAAAAATTATTATTTCCATTTTATAAGTGTCACAGGTCGAGTATATGCCCTAAAGCTACACTGATAACAAGTGGCACAGGGAAGTTCACATTTGGGCTATATAAATCCAAGAGCCATGCATGCTTTTTTAGTTCTTCAGGGTACTTCAGCTTTTTGACAGGTTGGGTCTCAGCATTGAGAGGATTCGCCAAATAGTGCCATAGACTGCCCAGATATTTAAGCCAGAAAGGCACTGAGATTCAAAGCTAACAATGCCTATTCAGGAATTATCAGCAAACCATATGTCAATGTACTTCCAAACAAAATACAGAAAGATAAGAGTGGTGGCCGAGGGAGTGGATCGTCTAGGAAATGGGTAGAAAGGTGGACACCAACGAGTGACGGCAAATGAAGACTGAGAAGCTATCACTCTCTGGCATGCAAGTTCTTCAGAGCAACAAAATCCAAAATCTTAGCAGTGGAATGACACCTCCACCACGCAATTTCTGCTGTGTCGCCTGCATAAGCCAATGCCATCTGCCACGGAGGCGGAACAGTGGCGAATTGGAATAGCAGTCCAGATTCATTTTTGAAAACTTGGCAATGGCTTTGCATGGTGATGTGACTAAAGTTTGCAGGGATATAAGAGCTTCCCTGCACTAGCCAATTTATTGTACGTTCTTAAACAGAAAACAAACAAACAAAAGAACCTTGCCCATTTCACAAATGATTTCCTGTAGCTTTATCCTGAGAAAAAAACCTTCCAAATCATAACCTAGGTTCCAAACAATATATTTCTAATATTGATTGGGTAGGATTTCATCATACAACATGAATGAGTGGGTTGTATGGATGTAGGGATGATGGGGCATTTGGAGGGGAGGACCTGACTCAGAATATTGGTAGCCACAATCTGCTACATGGTACACCAATATCTTTTAAATGGGCTTATTTATTCTTTAGCATTTAATTCTGGCTTTGGGATATTCTACAAAAAAAAAAAATAAACCAAAATAAGTCATGCATTTAAAATGTGAAGGGAATCTCATGAAAACTGATCTTGTTTCTTAAAGATAAACCCAAAGGATTTAAGTTATCCATTTACAGCAGCCAGACAGCAACATAGAGTAAATATTTATTTTCCAGCCATTCCACTTTTTAGAAGGATAGCCAAAAAGTATCTGGGGGACCAAAAAGTAAGGTTATGTGAGGTACACACTCCGGGCAGCTAACACTGGCTTGCGTAAACTCCTAAAGCGGCATTTGAGCAGATGGAAAATTCTGCTCACCTTAGAAAGTATTCATCCATCCCTGGGGCTTAATTGGCCCAGGTGTTGTGGCCACCTGCCAGACTTATTCACATATGCCGGCTTAAAAAATGGGAATGCTGAAATCTCTCAGCTTCCTTAGGACATGGTCAAAAAGCATATGGAATTGGAAATTAAAGCTCGAATCTTATATCCACCACTCCTGCCTTGCAGTTTCTGCAACAGAACAGACAAGTGAGATTGATTGGGCAGGGTGAGTTGTTGACATAAACTGAAATCGAGAGAATGTTTCAAGGGTACAGGGGGAAGAATTCAGGGATATATTGGAAACTGAATGCTTAGGAAATAATGACATCTTAGACAGAAATATTCATTTAATATTTGGGATGAGAACTCCTGGTCATTTAGGTTTGCATTAGCAAAGATTCCAGAGATATAAGCAAAAGGAGAAGCAAGGAAATTTATCATTAACACCAACAACAAACAAAAAAACCAAACACATTTTTTTTTAATGGCTTAAGTCCTTATAACATGTATGAAGAGTAGGAAATTCCTGAAAATGCCCATGCGAACTACTTGTGTTACGGAGCTCTGCCTGCAGAATAAGTGTAAGTGCCTGCAACGTAATTAATTAACTTCAGCCCCAAAATGGGATATTCAGTTGCTCATGAATAAACAACTCCATAATCCATTTTCAGCCTGCTAAGAAAACTAATACAAGCCCAGCTATTTTCTATCTTCCTTACTTTTTCTTCTTCTTTAAAAAGAAATAAGTTAGTGGTCTTGAAAATAGAATAGGGAGATGACCCTTAATATTTTTAAAAATGTAAAATTAAATAAAATTCAAAATAAACGTTGAAAGCTTCTAAAGACTCTAATTATATTAAAGAGTTAGAAGGTAAACTATAAAGACAAAATTCTAGCACTTTATTACCAAATATTTCTAAAAGAGAGTTGTATTTTTGTTTCTCTATTCCAAATATCTTCTTCTAGAAGATCCCTCTTCTCACTTCTCCACCTGAAAATTGACGACCTGGTCATAATTCAATGTCAATTCCACTTGACCCTTTTAGTAAATGTTTTTAATTCTTGTTCTGCATGAACATTTTAAATAATCTCTGCTTTCTGCTTGAAGGTACTTAAAATGTAAATAATTAATGGTTCAAAGTCCATCTTAGCACAAACTTCATGGCATGAAAAACTCTAACCTGATGAAGGTGGGGGACCATTCCATACTTTTCTAATAGCTCCCAATTTTTTCCAACTATGTATATATCAGTAGCTGCTTTGCCATCTCCCTCCAGCACATAAATTCTCAGTTCATCAGCCCCTATTGATTATTGATCCTGAGGTTACAATAATTCATTTTGATTGTTGGTCCATTTACTACTACCAGTCTTATCCTCAGCTATAGCAAACAGACCTTGTAAATTAGTTTTCTGTTACTTTACTGCAATATTTTTAGGGCATCTCCTAAAAGCCTATAATTTAATTTAATTTATAAATAAAAATAAGTATTTTTATTTATTTATTTTTAGAGAGAGAGGATGAGAAAAGTATAAAGACATAGAAACACTGATGAGAGAAAAACATTATCGAACAGCTGACTCCTTCATGCCCCCTGCCCAGGATTGAACCTGCAATCCAGCATTAGCCCTGACCAGGAATAGAACCGGAGACCTCTCGGTTCATGGGTTGATGCTCAACCACTGAACCACACCATCTAGATACTCCCTCTCCTTAAACTCACAATAGCAAGTAGTATAGCTCTTTCAGAAAAACAATTGTTGCCTATTTGTGTGTCTAGGAAAAGGGCCCACGTGGAACTCTAGGATGTGACCCAACCTCTCCACATTTCTCTTTCCCTTTGTGTTTTGTCCTTATTTCCCATGATTTTAAAAATGAAAATAACCAAATAGAAAACACTCTCCTAGATTATGTGGAGGATATAAATTTCAATGAAACCTGGTCCGAATCCTTGAAAGAGCTTAAAATATAGTTGTGAAGACAGACATGCACACAGTTAATGCAGGGAGCAAAGATCATAAAGGAGGAGTTACATAATATAGAACTAATTCTTCTCAGTTTGCCTGTTGTATTATTATGTGGGGTATATATTTAATAAAATACAACTTTGGTATCTCAAACATCAGAAATATTCACTGTGAAGGAACAGTGCTGACCAGACACAGAGGATGCCCTCACAGTTTATCCTAATAGCAGAAGAAATGCGAAAAATCCAAATTGGATCACAGTATGACTATCATTCCTTATGGCAAATTGCAAACTTTAATATGCAGAGACTTTAGAATACAGTCAGCATAAAAATAAAAACATAAGCATTTTGACCTTAAAAGATAAGGGTAGTATCATTTAATGACATATTGGAAGTTGGTATACTGCCAGATGGATGGTGCAGCTCTTGTGCAAGTCTGAACATTGATTCTAATTAAAAAATAATTCCTTTCAAATGCTATCCATAAACACCTCTTTCAAAGTTATCTTTTTGTTCTGTAGCACATTGTTTTGAAATTTTTTGAGGTGTTTCCATCCATTTCTGCACCAGCTTCATCTGCCCTCAGGCAACGATAATCACATCTCTTCTTGGCATGGAAATACTGAGAGCCCAAACTAGGGGCATATCAGAGCGCCGTTACCTTTTTCTCTAATGATTGGAATTATGTCCTTGCTAATACTCTCCCTGCTTCCAGCTTCCCTGGCATCGTGGTAGGTAGACCTCCCAGAGTTCTTGCTGTTAACCTGCTGTAAATTGAAAAACACTGCCACACAGGTCCTGCCCCTGTCCCACCGACTTACCATAGACTACTCAAAAATTGATGATGAGTCAGATATGCCTTGTGTTAGGTTTGACTTGTCTTTGTAATGTGGAGTTCGGTGGGTTTGTGTTTTTGTTTTTTTTGAAATGGCAAAGGAAGGGGGAGATTTTCTGTTTTAGCCAGTTAAACCATCCTAAATATGACCCTTTGGGAATATAATAGGTTTGTTCTATTAATAGGACTAATAGGTCTAAACATTATTTTGACCAATTATGTGAATAATATATCTGACATATTGGTAAAACATTATAGGATCCCAAATATATTGTTATGATATAAAACCGAAATTTTATATGTGAATCTGATTCTGAAGGCAGTCCCAAAAAAGAACTCACTGAACTATCTATATTCCCAGAATGATTATTTAAAAGATCATTTTTAATCTAGAAATATGTTTCTTTCTCTTCCCAAAAATGTGATTTTATTGTCATGCATATCCCAAAGTAAGTCAGTCAGGTAAACTCTGGTGGAAATACACTGTTAGATTTACATTCATTATCTTCTTTTTAAAAGTTTTTTTTTTTTCATATCATGGTGTATTCTACTATAGATTTAAAATATATTTTCTTCCAAAGTTTATTTATACTGTTGAGGATACCAGAGGTATGAAATCGGTTTTTGTGTGTGTGTTTTTTAATTTTTCTACTTCTCCAAGAGATTTGCAAAATTAATGCATATATTAACTAATGTACACATTATTAATTTATATCTACTTTTTCACCTCAGTAGCTCATTCTTTTTTACTTTAGAAAAGTATCAAGAAGATTTAAAGTAGAAATCTTATTTTTTTCCTAAGAGCAAAATAAAGTTCCTAAGTTTCCTCTCAAAACCATGTGTGCCCTATTTCTACTTTTTGTAGTAGGAGAACAGTTTGGTTTCCTACTTATTAATGATTAGACTTGTTTGTGAAGATGGCCAGTGAGATACAATCAGAACTTCTTTGGGTAAAAGTATTACAATTGCACATGATAGTTTCACAACTAAGAGACTTAAAATGTGAGACAAATGTACCATAAAAAAATATAAAGTCTTTCTACATTTTAATCAATACTCTGACTACTGTATGTAACCCGCAAATACTCAACATTTATCTTTAGCCTGAAACTATTCAACTGTTACAAAACCTTCCTTAGGAAATTCATTTCTGGCTCTACAGACTAAAGCTGACTTCTTGGGAAATATGACTCCATGAGAATAAGTACAGCCACTATCAACGTTTAGTGATGTATTTCACACTGGCAAATGATTCAGTTATCCCTTTAGCGGGTGTTCAGAAACAAATTAAATTTACAACGTTAGAAGCCAAATAATATATTCCTCAAACCCCATGGTATGCCCATGATAACTGAAGTCCTACAAATAATTCAGATTCTATCTGCTACAATGTCAGTCAGGATTCAATTTAGCAATATTCCAAGAAGATGAGGCAGGTCATTGCTCCCTTATAGGAGTATAGGGACTAGGCCCTTTGCTGGCATAACAGAAAATGACTTAATTCCTGTCCAATGTGCACACCTGCTATGTATCAAAGCAAAGATTATTGCTGTTCAGGGATTGTTGCCAGCAAAACTTTGCCCTGACTCTTTTGTCATGCTCAGTTAGCCCTTTGATATGGATGTCATTATTCCCTGCATCAGTTTCTCCAGCTGCATACACAGAGCATGTGGTGATGAGTTTGTTTTGAATTTGGTTGTGTAGATGATGGATGTTTCAAAGGTCAGGATTACTGAAGACATGTTTTGTTTTAGTACAGATGTGACTGACATAGCGGTGCATTATTACTTCTATCCATTTCTCTGTCTCTAGCTTGATCAATCTGAGATGGATTTATATGGACTTTACCTATGGGAGCATGAAAACTTATATAGAAAAACACTGAGCTTCTAAAGTCAAGGCTATCTATGATACTGTAACCCTAAGGTGCATAATAGCTACACAAGTCATCTGTAGGTTGGCATGGATACTTCTCTTTTTCTACCAAACTTAGAAACTTAGAAAACTTGTCATACTGGTATAGTGCCTCACACACATCTGAAAGAACTGATAGAAAGGAAATGTAGAGCAGGAGAAAAAACAGTCACAAGCAAAATATTTTGTCAGTTTTTTTAAAAATCTCTACTGAAGTAAGGTATACCTCTTTATAATAAAATTGATGAGAGTTCTGTACTGAAAGTGTAAACTCTGAGCAATTATGGAAAAATAAAGACAATATTCTTAATTTCCATAAAAGGAAAGAGCCATTCTAAAACAGACAGTGGCAGAAGCCAGATTACCTGTCAGAAACTCATCTTTATTGCTCAAATCCAATAGAATCTACACTTAGCAAGGTAATCAATGAGATTTTGGTACTAAAATTAAAGGTTGCTTTTAATTCTTCAGTTTACTTAACTTCTTTAAAGATAAGTGGGCTTTCTCCACCTATCCTTAAGTTTAGTGTTCCCAGAGTTCTGTGATGTCTTCTCTCACCCTAAAATCCTCCACAGATTACAAAACCTCTAACAGTTTCAATTACTATGTCAGTGTTGATGGCTCCCTAAACTAAATGTCCATCAAAATACTCTCTCTTCATTCCAGAAAGTGGTCTCAGACTTGGTATGACACAGCTCCACCTGAATGTTTCACATGTGCCCATAACTATCATTTTCTTCACCCAGCTCCAATCTGCTCCTTCTATGGTCCACTATTTGCTCCACCAGCTGCTAAAGATACTGTGATACAAAAACAGATGTGCCCCTGCCTTCCTTCAGGTTCAACCCAATAGTGAAGAATAAAATATAACCAGAAATAACAGATATTAGAACAAAAGGGAAAGTGCATAGAGCATGGAGAGAGGTTATTTAAAATTATTGGAGGTGGGGGTGGGTCATCACTGATCCTTCCTCTTGCTCATTACCCCCCAATCTAGCACCAACTCACACATAATTCACAGCTCCTTATACACTTAAATCTCTTAATTTTCCTCTAATCCCACTGTGACCATCTTAGCTCAGGCCATTATCACCTTATACAAATCACAACAAGCAGCTCCTAAACACACATCCATTCTTATCGTCCTTGCCTACTTCATGTTTTGGAAAGTAATTGAAATTTGGAAAATGATTGTTATTGTTGCCATCATTTAGATCAGAGAGTCAACCTAAAACATTTCTGTCATCAACTGAAGAACAGTTGAGTGTACATCAAATGGCCAGCTGTTGACAGAAAGCCTGAGAAAGCATCTGTCGTGCAGTGTTAACAAAGCAAAACACAACCTTCTCTGCCACGCAAGCAGCAAGGAGAAACACTCAGCTGGCAGGAAGGCAATTTCACACACCCACAATGTTGCCACCTCTCTGAGTCTAATTAGAAACTTAAATCCAGAATAGCATGAAACAAATTCGATTTCCCATCTAAAGATGCCACAGTTGTCTCATGTTTAACAGCAGCCACACAGAAGTTAGCTGTGAGATGGATCCAGATAAAGGGCACACCTACATCTGCTCTATAAGAATGCATGGAAGGAGCCACTGTTTGCATCCATGTTCTAAATGACCCCATTAAAGTCAACGGAACCCTTAAATGTTGCTGGTGGAACTCTGCAACTCAGAAGACAGATGGGCCACAGGCCACCTGGAGGAGGAACTCCAGCTGCAAGTGGGACCTACCCTTGATTGACTGATGCACAACATGGGAGGATTCTGTTCCTCAGAGACACATAATGTGTACATACTCCATAGAGTGGCCTCCCCACTTTGAACCCATACCTGGAGTCAGTTATACACTTTCTTTCCCAAACCTCTTTGCTAAGCTCCAGTCTCATATATGACACTTACACTACCATTTACTGAGCACCTACTACACAGTCAGTTACTATTTATTCAACTGACTCAATATTTACTGAATACCTACTAAAAGCCAGGCATAGTCCTAGGTCCTAACATACACAATTAACCGATAGTGACATAGTCCCTATTCGCAAAGAGCAGACAATTGAGTTGGAAAGATAGACCATAAACAATTACATGTATGATCATGTTTAATCTTCAAAACAAAATTTCAGTTAGTAATTTTAAACCCATTTTTATTAATTATGAACATAATATTTAAGGTACTAAATAAATAATTAGCCTAAGGTCATGTAACTGATATGTGGTGAGCAAGGCTTGGAATGTAACTCACCTTAGCTTCACAGATTGCAATCCTAAATCCTGGGTTCCACTGCTTTCTTCACAACAAATGATTACTAGACATCTCCCCTTGAGTGCTCCAAAGGTACTTCATGTCCAACATCCACCAGCTTAAACTCATTGTCTTTTCTTCAGGCCTGCCCAGAATTTCTCACTCAGGAAATAGCAACATCACCCACACCACGGATCTTGCTTTCTTTTCCACTTCCATCTAAAAATCACTTATCAAGTTCTATAGGTATTTACCTGCCTGATCTTTCACATCCCTTCCTTTTTAATCTGTACTGTTATTCTTGTCTTTTAAACTTCCCTTCCTTCTGCCCTGGGTGACTGCTATGGCTTCCTGTGTCAGTGCCCTGAAACAATCCTTCCTCTCCTTCCAACCAATCCTCTACTGTGCTGCCTGAATGAACTTCTCTAACTACAAACTAGGTCATGTCACACTTCTGTGGGGTCCCCACTGCCTAAAATAACAGATTTATTTTCAAAGTCTATCAACCCCTTTAGGAGCTAACATCTGTCTGCCTTTCTAGCCCAGCTCCTTCCACTCCTTCATTCTCTCTGCAGTCCTTCTAATTTCCCAAATACATCCTGTCTCTTCCTACTTCTGTACTGATATGCACTTGGTCTTCTCTACATGAAGGCAATCTGTTCAATTTTTCTCAAGCTAGCACTAACTTGTTCTTCAAAATTCAGTTTAAGAATCAACTCCTTCAGGAAGTTTTCTTCTGATCTCACTCCCCAATATTATAGCTCATCCCTTTGGGTCTTGTTTTACTTTGTGCATACATACACTATCAGTGCTATAGAAACACTGGACACGTGTCAGTCTCCAGTGTTAAACTGAGCTTCCTGAGGTCAGGCTTTCTCAACTTGATTATGAGTCCGGAAAAGGAATTCATTCAAAGAATACATAATGGGTAGTCAGACAACCCATTTTCAAGACCATGCTCTTCCACTTAAGAGTTCTGTGACCTCCATGGTCTTTCAATCTCTTACCTTTAGTTTTGTCTGTTAAGAAGTAAAGAATAATGATAACAAATAAATTGTTGAAAGAAGATGAACTGAGACTCAACATATGAAAGCATTCTTTTTACCCATAAATGCTATATGTAAATAGATTACTATCCTTGGGAGCAGACACCATGTTTTGACATCCTGTATGATTCTTTCCTCTTCAGAGTCAGATTTAGCTTAGTACTAATCCAGTGCAAAGTTCAGATTTGATGAAATACTGGTTTTTGAACTAAGAGTGAGAAATGTGAGCTTTTTGCTTTCAGATTTATATAGAACTTTTTTTTAACAAAATTTCCCTGAAAAGGAAAATGCACTGTAAGAAGCATGAAGACTTAAAAACTATATTTTGCACATCAATTAAACTCCTGGAGAGTAAAAAGAGTAAAAGAGACAGAAATAATAGCATTTAATAAGGTCTGCTCCAATGTGTCTTTAATGGTTTTTTGGAGGGGGTTCAATTTGAAGAAAGAAGCGATTTGAATTTGAGGGACCACTTCTCAGAGCTTGCCTTGGACAGAGTTGAGAAATAGCCAGTTGTGTGTGTGTGTGTGTGTGTGTGTGTGTGTGTGTGTGTTTTGTGATTTTTGTTTTGTTTTGTTTTGTCTCAAAGTCTGCAGCCACTCTACCACCTGGAATCCCTTCCTCACATCTGGAGGTTCCTGGAGTCTTGCTTTCAAAAGTCTTCCTAGAACTGGCATTTCTAAAGATTTCTCATTAGCTCTGACTGACCCCCTTATTCCCTTGGCCATGTTTCTGTCTCTATGTTATTTTTTAGCTAATTTCATATCAAAGTTATGATATAAAAACTATCATATCCCAACTCAAGAAAAAACATTTGTTGGACTCATAGTACCTGCTAGATTTTGGGAAATCCAATATGAATAAGAGATAGTCCTTGTTTGCAAGTAGCTCAACATTGTTTTAAGTAGCTAAAAAACTTGTTTTAGGTAGTATGTACAAATTATGATACATGATCTGATAAGTGCATTACAAGACACAAAGAAAAGCATTGAGAACTCCAAGGGAAAGGTAGCTCACCATATTGGAGGATTTGAAGAAGCCTACACAGAAGTAATTTTCAGGTGGGCTTGGAGGGTGAGTACAAATTTGTCAGATAAGTCCTTAGTGGGCAGGGAGGGGAAGAAATGTGCATTCCAAGCAGAGAGAAACTGAATTTTCAGAGCCTAGAGATATAAAAGGGCACAACAACCCTGGCCCATGTGGTTCAGTGGATTGAGTGTAAGCCTGAACACCTAAGGGTGACAGGCTCCATTCCCAGTCAGGGGCACATACCTGGGTTGCAGGTCCCATCCCTGGCCCTGGTCAGGACATGTGTGGTAGGCAACCATTCAATGTGTGTATTTCATATCAATCTTTCTCTCTCCCCTCCCTTCTGCCATTCCACTCGCTCTAAAATAATTATTGAAGGAAGGAAGGAAGGAAAGAGGGGAGCAACATATTTAAAAGATAATTGAAAATTAATATGTTAAGCTTCGGAACTTAACCAAGGATGTCTCAAGTGGTAGACTATCGGGTTGAGAGACTCCAATGTGAAAGTCTGGTTTATGTGTATAAGAAATAGTTCTGGGAGAAACCAAGATGGCGGCATAGGTAAACACCTGAAATTGCTGCCTCGCACAACCACTTCAAAAATACAACTAAAAGACAAAACAGACATCATCCAGAACCACAGGAAGGCTGGCTGAGTGGAAATTCTACAACTAGAAGGAAAGAGAAAAGCACACTGAGACTCAGAGGAGGTGCAGAAGTAAAGTGCAGAGGTACAGAGGCGTGCGTGGGGAAAGGGCTGGCAACGGAGGACCCGGTGTCTTTTTCCATCGAGAGGGAGACACACGCTCCCGACTGCTCTGAACTCCAGTTCCGGATGAGTCTCTGGGGACCCAGTACTCATACGGGGAGAAACTGGACTGTCTGCCATCGGGCGGAACTCGAGGGCAGCTTTCTCTGAGAGGTGCTTGCAGTGATTACCGGGACACTGAGATGGGACACTGAGACCCGGGGGCCTCTTAGGGTAGGGCTGAGGATCAGCCATAGCTGTTTGCTCCGCCCTGTTGATTCCCTGAGACCCCGCCCCACCCAAGCTGCTAGCAGAGGCTTTTGCATATGAATGGGATGGCCTGGCCCTTTGAGATCTAAAATTACCTGCAGCTGGGTCAGAGAAACCCAGAACATCCAAAAGAAGGCCCAAGACCCCACAGAAGCTTGCATTGCTTCACAGCTGGGCCTCATCTGGGCACCTCCAAACCCCAAACAAAGAAGAGGAATCTGCAGATCCCTCTGTAGCTCCTGCTGGGTAGCCTCAGGCAGAGGCTAAATTAGCACCTCCTTAGAGATCCAGGAGCCTGTGTACCCAGTGGTCAGATTGGGACCATCCAGATTACAACTCCTCAGATCCATAAGGGACACACTCAGGGGGCAGACTCAGTGAGCACTAAAGCCCCACTGAAGCAAGTCTTGCCCCATAAGGGTGTCTTCAGCACAGAAGTTCTCCCACTGTAGACACAGCTGATTCTCACAGACAATTGGCCTGGAGGTCAATTCCTCCCAGTGATACCAACAACAATCAAGGCTGTGCACTCAGCCCACAAAGGGGTGCACCAAGAGTGTCTACCTCAGGTAATTGGGGAGGCTGAGCCACTGGGCCCTATAGGACACCTAGCACAGAAAGCCACTCTATTGACACAGCCAAGCATAAAAAATGCCCAGACAAAGAAACAGGACACAAATGACAGAAATGGAGGAAAGCAAACTACTGGATATAGAGTTCAAAACCACGGTTATAAGGTTTTTTAAGAATCTTCTAGAAACCCCCGATAAATTTAGTGAGACCCTCGAGGATATGAAAAAGGACCAACTAGAAATTAAGCATACACTGACTGAAATAAAGAATAATGTACAGAGATCCAACAGCAGACAAGAGGATCCCAAGAATCAAGTCAAAGATTTGAAATACGAAGAAGCAAAAAATACCCAAGCGGAAAAGCAAAAAGAAAAAAGAATCCAAAAATATCAAGATAGTGTAAGGAGCCTCTGGGACAACTTCAAGCGTACCAACATCTGAATTATGGGGGTGCCAGAAGAAGAGAAAGAGCAAGATATTGAAAACCTATTTGAAGAATAATGACAGAAAACTTCCCCTACCTGGTGAAAGAAATAGACTTATAAGTCCAGGAAGCGCAGAGAACCCCAAACAAAAGGAATCCAAAGAGGACCACACAAAGACGCATTATAATTAAAATTCCAAGGGCAAAAGACAAAGAGAGAATCTTAAAAGCAGCAAGAGAAAAAAAGTCAGTTGCCTACAAAGGAGTACCTATACGATTGTCAGCTGATTTTTCAACAGAAACTTTGCAGGCCAGAAGGGAGTGGCAAGAAATATTCAAAGTGATGAATAGCAAGAACCTACAACCAAGATTACTTTATCCAGCAAAGCTATCATTCAGATTGAAGGTCGGATAAAGAGCTTCACAGATAAGAAAAAGCTAAAGGAGTTCATCACCACCAAACCAGTATTATATGAAATGCTGAAAGGTATTCTTTAAGAAGAGGAAGAAGAAGAAAAAGGTAAAGATACAAATTATGAACAACAAATACACATCTATCAACAAGTGTATCTAAAAATCAAGTGAATAAAAAATCTGATGAACAGAATAAACTGGTGAATATAATAGAATCAGGGGCATAGAAAGGGAGTAGACTGACAATTCTTGGGGGGAAAAGGGGTGTGGGGGGTTTGGGAAGAGACTGGACAAAAATCGTACACCTATGGATGAGGACAGTGGGAGGGTAAGGGCAGAGGGTGGGGTGGGAACTGGGTGGAGGGGAGCTGGGGGCGGGGGAGAGGAACAACTGTAATAATCTGAACAATAAAGATTTATTTAAAAAAAAAAGAAATAGTTCTGGTCAGGGACCAGAATTTCTGAAACATAAATAACTGCTTAAACCATCCCCCCACCTCCAGTCTTGGATATGTCTTCCACTCAATTTATTCTAGCAACAAGGTTGATCTTAAAACTGGTAAACCTATGTCCGTCTCTTCCATGTATATGGTCTTATCCACCCTGGCCTCTCTGCTGTGCCTAGCATAAGTTGATAAGCATATATCAAATTGAACGCAAGTGTATCTCATGCAACTAAACTAAAAGGAAAAATAATAAACATATACACTGAGTGGCCAGATTATTATGACCACCTGATGTTTGTAGGCAAATTAGCTATAATTTCTTGCTAAAGTTGCTAAAGGGCCAGACCATTATAAATAGGGAAGCAGGTTGTTTACCACGACAGTAGAAGTGATTTTTTTTTCTGAAGATATGGGTAAACAACACTATTTAACAGCCTTTGAACATGGGATATATGTAGTATATTGACATTTAATATAGCACATATTCTTTGTATGTATTAATTAATCTTTTAATACCCAAATGAAGTGGGTACTATTAGTATTCTCATTGAATAATTCAGTAAACTGAGACACAGAAAATCTTCATCTTGTTCCTTGTAAAATACTTATGTTAAAACAATATTATTTTTATTTTTGACCTACACTCTGTCAATTTATTTGAAACTAAGAATGCTTTTTCTAAAATGTGTGAAACTACTTTGTGTATGTGTACGTGTTTGTGTGTCTTACAATGAAAATAATCTTTAGTAGGCACATTATACTAAATGGTTCTTTCACAACAGAAAACAAATGCAAAATTTTTGAAATTATGATCATACATTACAAATTCCTCTGTGTTTGTTCCAGGAACTGTGAACCATCTGCACCATGTAAACAGTTCAGGTTGTGTCTGTAGACATACAGCAGAAGAGGAAGTACCAAAGTGTGCAATTTGTTGTGACCTGTCTACAAAGTCTCTTGGAGTCAGGGATGCAGAAATTTCATTAACTGTGTTAATTTCATTACCTCCTGAGGGTCATCTTAAAGTTCATAGATTCTTACCTCTCCTGTAATATAGATGTCTATGGTGTTCTCTTTGCGTTATAGGAAATGTACTAGTATATTATATTTTCATCAATATACTAGAGAATCACCTAAATTATTTTTTATTATTAGTGTTCAGAATAAAACAATGTAGATTATCACAGAAAAGAGATTAATAAGCATATTAATAGATTACAATTCTGTTAACATTTTTGAAACTATGAAGGAAATAAAACATTTTAATACTCAATATATCCACTTCAATGTAATACCTATATTATAATTTATGCTCATCTATTTGTTGAAGTAATTTATTTTATAGATAAATGCATTTTTCTTCTGCCAGGGTTGTATTTTATTAATTTTTTATTCTTTGCCATATATATATATATATATATATAGAGAGAGAGAGAGAGAGAGAGAGAGAGAGATGGAGAGAGAGAGAGAGAGAGAGAGACATTTAAATATCCTATAATTCAATATTATTTTCATCAGTTATCTAAATAGATGAGACATATCTTTGCTTCCAATGTAATTTTTATATAGTCTTATGGATCCATCATCATTACACCCCTTAAAGACAGGTAATAGCTATATACTCTCTCAATAATGGCACAAAGCCCCTGCTGGGTAAGTGCAGTTACTTGTATTGTTCAACTTCTCAAACTACCTGGGGAATGTTTAAATAAGCCTTGTGTTTCTCTTAGGTATGGACCTGTTCCCTATGACTGGGTCATCTACTGTCCCGAAAAAGTAGAGTTAGTGTAGACATTAAACTTGATTAGAATCTATGCAACTTTGATCATTCAAATAGAAGGAAATGAATTAATTGATTTACTCTATAGTTTAGAAACTACTCAAAGTTAATCTTACAATGTAAAAATAGCAAATTCATAGGAAATTTTTAAAAAAAACACGTGAAAGTCCTCTGGTATAAAATAAAAAGAACTCTTTATGAAATCCTCCAATTGGTAGTGAGCTCTTCTATAAGTATTTTCTTTAACTATAGTTGGTGAAGGAGAACTCCTTGCTTCCTGAGATGATAAATTCCACTTGAAAACCTCTAATTGGGAGAGTTCTTCATTATGTTCCAATCTAAATTACTGTAATTTTAGGGACAAACTAAGTGAATTAAGCCCTTTTCCATTTGGCAGCTATTAATGAATGAGCAAACCTATCCTTCAGCACAATGGTACATAACTGATAACCTCAGAATCTGTTATTTGTGAATTTAGTTAACAGCTAACTACTTCCTATCTTAAAATATAACATACTTTATTATAAAGGTAGTCTAATGATCATATGCCAGGAGCCGGTCCATCCTTGCTGCTTGACACAGTCGCTGCAGGGAAGAAACATCTGCACAGCATATGTTTCAAGGGACCTGGCGTATATGGCATACTGTTCTTAATATGTTTGCTCCCCTTCTTGGCGCTATGTGTTTTAACCAAGGTCACCTCTCCGAGAAAGGTTGTTTCCCCAGGTAGGGATTTTTCCCTGAAGTTAGGGAGGGGATAAAACCCCTTAACTAAGTGCCAGGAGGGTAGTTAATCACTTTAACTAAGAACAATCACGCTTAAACTACATAATCTTTACTCCCTGGAATGGAGATAAGAAACACCCTAACCTTTTGGAATAGAAATTGACAGGATTAAAATCAACTGGTATAAATACAGATGTAACAAGACAACAGAAGACAGAACCTAGAGACAGAACCTAGCAAGAGAGCATGGCAAAAGATCCTGGACAGAACCTGGCTACAGAACTTCGCTGGAGAACCTAGACAGAACATGGCAAAAGAACCTGGATAGAACCTGGCTGGAGAACCTGGCTAAAGAACCTGGCGACCCAACCTGGCTGGAGAAACTAGCGAGAGAACATGGCAACAGAACTTGGCTGGAGATCCTAACCAGAACTTGGCCAGAGATTGTGGCTAGAGATCCTGGCTAGGCTGCTGATCAACTGAATGCTGCCTCCATGTCATTCCTTCTTCGCTGACTCCGTCCACACCTTGGGGAACCCCTGGACCTGTTGGGGCTGGACCCCAACAATCATAAACATATTTGTTTTCATCAAAGAAACCACGTTTAAAATCTAAACAAAGTTAATAAATTAATAAATATAAAAGAGACATCTCAGATCAATGGAGGGGCAGTTATATAATGAATGAATTGAAAATATATAGTGAGTCATCTAGAAAATATTCTGTTTGGTTCTTTACATAACATCATATACCAAATAAATTAAATTTAAATTAAGTAGATAAATGTAAACACTAACCTTTAGCCAAACAAGAAATACTATCATTAAATATCTTTAGGGCAGGAAACTTCTTAAATCTAGAATTGAGTGGAGAAATCCCAAAGGAAAGTGTGTACCAATTCAAAGTTATAAAAAGTGTACATTTCTTCATGCAAAAACAAAAACCAGAATTAAATGCCAAACAGATTAAAAAAATAGTGGCAGAGCCTGCAGACTGAAGGGTCCCGGGTTCGATTCCGGTTAAGAGCACATGCCAGGTTGCAGGCTTGATCCCTGGTGGGGATTGTGCAGGAGGCAGCCGATCGATGATTCTCTTTCTCATCATTGATCTCTCTCTCTCTCTCTCTCTCTCTCTCTCCCTCTCCCTCTCCCTCTCTCTTCCTCTCTGAAATCAATAAAAATATATTTAAAAAAAGAAAAAGAAAAATAGTGGCAGAAATATGATAGACCAAAGTTATTATCTTTATTATATAAAAGAGCTAAAAATATCAATAGGAAAAAACTTATCTCAAAAGACAAATAGGCATAAAACCAGATCATTTCAAAAAACAGAAATACAAATAATAACAAACTTATGGGAAAATATTCATTCTTACAAGTAATTAGACACAAATCAAAATAACCAACTAAAAAACATTTGCCAAGTTTATTTAGCAATAAACATTCTAAAATTTAAACTGGGAAGAGTCTTTATTGTACAGTGGTATAATCCTTTTGAATTAGTGTGCCATGCCAGCACAGCCAAGGGTTCGGTGAGCCTGAGGGGCGGTGGCAAAGGATTAAAAAAAAGACAGACAAAGAGAGTAACTGGGGCTCAGTGGATCTCCTGTGCCTGGATGAGGCCACAGAGAAGGATCCAGCCAGCAAGCTGAGGCTTTATTTCATAATCAGAGAAAAACAAGGTAGTGGTCAACATAGTTACAATGTTCTTGTGAGTTTCACTTGTTTTGGAGGCACTTGCTGCACCTCCCACAGCCCATTAGCTACCTAGGAAGGATCTAGGGGGGGCCATAAGGTAAAGCTTAATTATGCTAAGAGGGCTCTGCCCTCCAAGCTGGGACTTGTTTGTGGCTCTGCCACAGGTCAATCCTAGGCTTAACTCTAGAAACGCTCCCTACAAATTAGTATTTGGCATTATGTACTAAGACAATAAATATATGCATGCATGGGACTAATAAATCTGTTTTGAGATTTTCCTTAGAAAATAATCTAAATATGGAGAAAAGTGATATTCAATGATACCCACCATAGTATTATTTATGTTAAAGCAATATAAAATAACCCAAGTAAACTAGCATTAAATATAAATAAGTTGGTTGGTATCATGATGCATAGTATATTAAATATAATAAAATATAA
Organism: Myotis lucifugus; assembly: GCF_000147115.1. Taxonomy (NCBI): domain Eukaryota; kingdom Metazoa; phylum Chordata; class Mammalia; order Chiroptera; family Vespertilionidae; genus Myotis; species Myotis lucifugus. Next base: position 2,619,656 of record NW_005871057.1, on the reverse strand, counting down.
AAATGATTATAAAAATAAACATTTAATAAAGCCCTATTATGATAATATCATTCTAAGTTATTTACATTTATCACTCATTTAATTTAATTTCTTCACAGCAACTATGGGAGAAAGACTGAATTTTAGCGGTAAGGAAACTAAGAAATAAAATTTAAATGGCTTACTTTAGATCACACAGTAAAAGTGGAAAAGTAGAAATAAGCACTCTGATGCTAGGCCTTAAAAATTACTTATTAAAGCTGCAACAGTGTTCTCTACTTCTGAGAGGACATTAAATGATAAAAACAATGCAATAGCACACAAAAATTTTGACAATCATTAATATGAATTTAAAATTATATAACACAAATTTAAATGCTGATAGAATTTGTATTGGTATGGTACATAGGTGATTTTTCTCATTTCCTTAAATTTCTAAATTTTTCATCATATTTCCACACTATTTTTTTTTTAATATATTTTATTGATTTTTTACAGAGAGGAAGGGAGAGAGATAGAGAGCTAGAAACATCGATGAGAGAGAAACATCGATCAGCTGCCTCCCGCACACTCCCCACTGGGGATGTGCCCGCAACCCAGGTACATGCCCTTGACCGGAATCGAACCTGGGACCTTTCAGTCCGCAGGCCGACGCTCTATCCACTGAGCCAAACCGGTTCTGGCAATTTTTATAATATGATTGAAAAAAATGTTTAAATCCTACTTCTGTTAATATGAGCTAAGCTATTTGAACTATTTCTTCTTTGAAAACAACTAAAATGCTCTTAACATTGTTTTAAAAATCTTTCCTAAAGTTGTGATATATATGACAAGACAGTAAATCAAAGGTAGGAACCAAGTGAAGTAAGCCTATCAGTGAAGCCATATCTGCCTTGAGCATCAAACTAACAAGATCTAGTTCTTCTCATGATGGCCTGTTGGAGAATGGGAACAAAAATTCAATCACCAGCCAACCTTGAGAGTCCAATAAAGAGAAGGCCAAACTCCAAATGTCTACACTTTCCTGAAATAGCAAACCATAAATAAACCTTCCCCCACCTCCACCTTTCCTCAGGAGACTGCATAAAAAATCACCTGGGCTCCAAGCAGAGCAAAAGGGTAAAGAAAGTTCCTCAGACGGAGCTCTACTTGTCTCTAGAACAAAATCACACTCCAAATAAACCCTCACGTTAAACACTGAGTTTAATCAAGTTAGCAAAAATAGTGTTGTAAGTGCTTGTCAGAAGAAAATGCAAATGCTGAGTGGGGGAACTCACAGTCAGTACTAAGCCCACAGGGAAATGACATTAACTTTGAAAACCCGTGGAAATAAGGGAGCTAAAACAGTCTCAAAATGATTGTAGATGCTGGAATGATCAGACATAGAGTATACTGTAAGGCTTAATAGAATTAAATAAGCCGAAACTGGTTTGGCTCAGTGGATAGAGCGTCGGCCTGCGGACTGAAAGGTCCCAGGTTCGATTCCGGTCAAGGGCATGTACCTGGGTTGCGGGCACATCCCCAGTAGGAGATGTGCAGGAGGCAGCTGGTCGATGTTTCTAACTCTCTATCTCTCTCTCCCTTCCTCTCTGTAAAAAATCAATAAAATATATTTTTAAAAAAATAATAAAATAAAATAAAAAAATAGAATTAAATAAAATAAAAATGTGTAGGTATTCACAGGGAACAACAAACTATACAAAATGAAACTATAAAAAATGATTTATTTTAATGTAGAATTTCAGAAATAAAATAATGAACTAGTTTATTCCACGGCAGGGGCAGCCCAGGCATTGTTTTATACTCTGAGACTATAGTATTGAATAAAACAGACAGAAAGCTCTGTCCTTGTGGAAATTCCATTCTAGCTTGTAGAGGAGGGGTCCAAAATATGTCAAAGTTATGGTATGATGCATGTTGATAAGTGCTATGAAATAAGCAGAAAAGGTATGAATGGGCATCGTGTATAATTTTTAATTAAAGTGTTTAGGAAAGATATCAATAAAAATGTGACGTTTAAGACGTAAAGGAAATGAGAATGTCAGGCATACAGATGGATAAAAACATTCTAAGAAGTAGACCAATGAGTGCAAAGTGCTGATATAAAAACATGCATTGCATGTCCATAGAACAGAGAGAACGCTACTGTGCTGGAGTCCAGAAGACCAGGGAAGACGAAAGGTGAATGAAGTGAGAGTGTTATTCATGGGGAAGGGCAGGGAGGAGGGTTCCTGAAGAGATTGACAGTCCTTGTCAGGACTCTGGCTTTTATCCCAAGTGAGGGGATCATAGTTAAGGGGCTGAATTGAAAAGTTGTGTGGTTTTGATTAATTTATATGATTAAAATTTTGCCCTCACTGCACAAGGGTGGAGGCAGAAAGTCCAATTTGTTCTGAGACTTTTTTAATAACTGGGTGATAGATGATGATGGTATCAACCAGGGTAGTGCACTGGGGATAGTGAGAAGTAGTAAAAACAAATTTTTGAAGATAAAAACCATCAGATAGACTGGTTATATGAATTTGAGAAAAAGAGCATGAAGGATGACAGCAAGTTTTCTTGTGGAGTTATAAACAGAAAACTTGTTAATAAAAATTTATATATGTGACCTTGGGGTCTTGGCACTAGTTTACGGTTTTCAAGTCAGGGAACAGGTTGGATTGTACAAAGTCTGTGACATCATACTTACAGATTAGTAAACATAGCAAAAGGATTATCTTCAATTATCTTGAGTAGTTGTCTCACAAATTTTTTAATGTAACATTTCTGAGGTAAACAGTGGTGCTATTCATTGGTTTTATAGTTTAATCTTTCCTGAGCAAAGATTTTATGGAACAAACAACTAAGTCATGTTGACAACACTTAGTCTTAATTCTTAATCCTAGCAGTTATGTTTGATACAGATGGTTGCAATTCTTATCCCAAAATAATAGAAAAGAGAATGACACCTTTTATAAAATGTTCAAACCTAAGCAAAATCCTATATAATAAAAGCTTAATATGCTAAGTGTCCAGTCATCCAGTCGTCTGTTCAACCAAAGTATAATATGCTAATGATATGCTAAGGCTGCTCAACCGCTTGCTATGACATGCACTGACCATCAGGGGGCAGACACTCCATCTGGTAGACTAGCTTGCTGCTGGGTTCAGGCCGATCAGGACTGAGCAAGATGAGACAGACATGCCCTGGAGCCCTCCCACAGTCCCTCCCCGGCTAGTCAACCTCCTGTCCTCTTCCCGGCCCTGATCGTGCACTGATGGGGTCCCTCAGCCTGGCCTGCACCCTCTCGCAATCTAAGAGCCCTCGGGGGATATCGGACAGCCAGTTTAGGCCCGATCCTGCTCAATGCAGGAGCTGCCGCATGGTGGTCAGTGCACTCCCACAGAAGGAGTGTAGCTCAGCCAGGAGCTCATGGCTGGCGAGTGGTAGCAACAGCGGCAGGGGCCTCTCCCACTTCCGTGACAGTTGGACATCCCCCAAGGGTTCCTGGACTGAGGGAGCAGGCTGGGCTGACCCCCCCCCCCCCCAGTGCATGAATTTCATGCACTGGGCCTCTAGTAATTATATAGTTCAAGCGTTCATACATAGGAGGTAAAATTATTTAGAACAGGATGGTGGGATGAATAGGAAGGTGTTCACCTGGGAGGAGCACTTGAAAAGTTTTTAAAGTTATGACAATATTCAATACCATGCCCTTGATGGTAGTTATGCAATATTTGCTTTATAACAATTTTTTAAATGTGTACTTACATTTAACACCCTGCTGAATGTTTGCCATCTTAATAATTTTAAATTAATTAAAATGCATATTCCTAGTTCAAAGGTACATCTTTCTATGCCACTGGATGTGTGGATTTCAGTTGTAATTCTCATCTTTTCACTTTGTTGTGCCTGAGTGAACTTGGTAATGTTACTTGCCTTTCTCATCTTCATTTTTCACAAAAAAGTGTGAATAATAATACCATTTTTGAAGGTTAAATTTATATAACCTACATTTAAAAATGCTCAAAATCACTGATCATCAGAGAGATATAAATTAATAAGATAATGAGGTATCACCTCACACCTATCAGAATGGCTAGGATCAACAAATCAACAAATGACAAGGCTGGGTAGGATATGGAGAAAAGGGAACCATTCTAGTGGGAATACAGACTGGTATAGCCACTATGGAAAACAGTATAGCGTTTCCTCAAAAAATTAAAAATGTAACTCCCATTTGACCCAGTGATCCTCCTTCTAGGCATATATCGTAAGAAACCTGAAACATCAATCAGAAAGAATGTATGCACCCCTATGTTCATAACAGTGTGATTTATAATAGCTAAGATCTAGAAACAGCCCAAGTGTCCATCAGTAGATGAGTGAATAAAAAAGCTGTGGTACATTTATACCATGGAATACTATGCATCTATAAAAAAGAAGGATCTCTTACCCTTGGAGACAGCATGGAGGGACCTGGAGAGTATTATGCTAAGTGAAATAAGCCAGTCAGAGAAAGACAAGTATCACATGATCCCACTCATATGTGGAATCTAATGAACAAAATAAATTGATAAACAAAATAGATCCAGAGACATAGAGACATAGAAGCATAGAACAGACTGGGGAATATCAGAGGGAAGGCTGGGGAGGGTAGGTGAGGAAAGATAAACTAAAGAAATTATATGTATATATGCATAACTGATGGACACAGACAATAGGGAGGTAAAGACCTGAGATGGTAGTGAGAGACAGGCTAGAAGGGGTCAATAGGGAAAAAAGGGGACCTATGTAATACTTTCAACAATAAAAATTTAATTTTTAAAAAGTGTATAACTCAAATGGTACTTGTTTTGTCATTTTAATAATAATAATAATAATGCTGATGATGATGATATCACATTTCTAAGAGTCACTTACTACGTTGCTATTCAGAATTCTGAAAACATTTCTTTACATCTCACTTATGCTCACTTTTGAATTACTGGAGATTTCTCCTGTAATCTCCTGTAATTTCTCCTGTGTTGACTGGTAGTAACTTATTGCTGAGAATTATGATAGTTATTCTTTCTTCTACCTTATTAGCTGATCCTTCCCGAGTTTCTTTTCTGATTCCTGCTTATATCCCCAAACTCTTGATTTTGAAGCATTGCAGGACTCAGTAGTTAAGCCTCTTCTTCTTTTTCTCAAGATTATCCTATCCAATCTCATGGCTTTAAATGCTATCTATAAGCTTATACCTCTAAGTTTATATCCTCATCCTGGGCCTTCCATTTGCTATGCCCCCATATCTTAGAGTTATAATTAACTTCTCTCACCTTTTTAGGTCCCACATTAGATCTATCAGCAAAGATTTCTATCTCTGTCTTCAAAATATATCCAGAATCTAATTATTTTCATTACCTCTTAGATTAAGTCTCTCTCACCTGGATTTTTTTTAATAGTATCTTAACTGGTCTCTGTTTCCACAATCACTCCATTTCATTTTATTCCTAACAAATGACCCAATTGTTCTGTGGTAACATGAGGTCATGCCTTTCCTCTGCTCAAAACCCTTCCACAACTTTCCATTTCATCCCAATTTAAAGCCAAAGTTTTAAAAATTATATATATTTATAATTGCGCCTACTATACACACACATGCACACATACAGAACATTCCCCATCCCCCTTCTCTGATTCATTTTTCTTCTGGATCTACTCCCCACTCTCCAACCTTACTTCTCTGACTTCATCTCCTATTAGATGAAGCCACATTGCCCTTTCCTCAATACCCCAGTGATCCTCCTCATAAATGCATACCTCATAAATCCTTGCTGTTCCATACTTGGATCTCTGATTTTGGATTTGCACATGGCTGACTTCCTCACCATCTTCAGTCTTCATTAAAATGTTACCTTTTCAACCAGACCTTCTTGACTATCGGATTTGTAATGGCAAATTTCCCCCTCACACATTGCCAGTACACCTCATTTGCTAATACATGTATACAGCAAGTCTTTCAACAAACCCATTCATGTTATTGGTGGGGTGGGGAGGGGACAGCACATATTGTATTTAATACACTTATATGAGGGAGCATGTGTCTAACAGGAAGATTAACCTACTCAAACCTATGTAGGTGATTAGTTATCAACATCTCTTAACAATTAAAGATTATTGCATTCATTTATTCATTGAGCATTTACTGAGAAATAAATAAGTGCAAGACACTTTGCTAAATACTAGGGTGTTCAGATAGATCCCCAATTTTGTGGCTTTGCAAGGAGACATCTATGAAGCACATTAGTATGCCAAATTTCTTATTTGCTCCATCTGTTCCCCACAATTTAGGAGCAAGTCTCCTCAGGCCAGATTCTCAGGACCGCTGGCTCTTCCTACTAGACTTTGTTAGTTACTAAGGGTTAAAGTTCAATAATTATAAGTAGCCACTAGTGAACCTAAAGATATTTAACAACATTTGTATTTTGAAACAATTAAATAGTCTTTATTCTACTAATCAGAAAAATGAAAGACCTATAATTTGTGGATATATCTTAGCCTTCTGGCTAACCGTTAGTCTTGTAGATCATTGAAATATTATTTTTTGCCACCCAAATTTTGATCCACAGACTGCAACATCAGCATTGTCTGGGGTTTTGTTAGCAATGTAGAACCCAAGGTGGTCCCTGGACCTGCTGAATCATGATGTGCATTTTCACAAAATCCCCAAGTGATTTGTATGCACATAAAAACTTGAGAAACTGCTGCAAATCACTTTGACTTTCTGAGTCCTTCCTTGTAAGTGATATTAAAGTTTTTTCTTCTACATAGTTCTATTACTAGACTCAGAGAAAATAAAAACAGAGGAAAAAGAAAGACAATTTTGAATCTAGAGAGGTCAGGATCAGACTGTGTTAGACACTGTAGATAAATCTAGAGTTCTAATGGAATGGTGGCAAAGAAAGATAAGTGGCAAAATCATTTAAGAGTTTTGCCACCTATTGGCATTATTGAAAATGCCTTCAAACAATTTGAAGTCCTCATACAAGAATAATGCAACCTGTCAGTCAGGAGCCTTTTGAACACTTGTAACTAATTGATGTTCACCCTTCCAGGCATCAAATGCAATTACTGTGCCACTCGGGGTACAATTTAACTTGGAGTTGACATATTGAATGCAGAGAGAATCACAAACAGTAAAAGCATGAAGTCCACTTAGAGGGGAAGTGCCTTTCAGTTCGGAACACACAGGACGCTGGCCCACTGACATGAGGCCTGACTCATACTGCTGATCTATTGCAGAGATGAAATACACAAATCTAAAACCCTATAATACTATGTTTAAGTCTGTGTGATGTGTATGGAAGAAGCTTACAACAGAATTAATCCTAGGACCATACTTAAAAAAATAGTGGCCTTATTTGTCAGTATTTAACACTAAGAAAAATAAAATAATTTGGGGCTGATGTTTGATCAGCTACAAACTTAGAAGTTGGTTCCTCCTACTAGAGTTTATTAGCCAGAGTTGTTGAGGTTTAGTGATTATGAGGATGGTGTGAGAATATTATATTTGCAAATGTTTTGTACACAGACAGAAATGGGTTAAACTGACATTATATTATTCATTAAACTTAGATAAAACTCCCTTTTTTATTTTGAAATTTAGCTTAATTTTTCTGTAAAGTGTCTCATTTGTGTAGAATTTACAGTCCAAACTGTACAAACATCAAGTAAATGTACTTTATTTACTCTTCAGTTCTCCAGTAATGCATGTACCCACAGTAAGGTTTCCTACAGTCACTCAATAGAATGTCTGTATAGCTTTTTTATGCTGCTTCCAGTTGCCTCAAAACAGAAATAAAATTATTTACATGACACATAAATTGCTTCCACCCACAAATCTCTTTACTTTTGAAACCTTAGGCAAGTGTGATTTAAAGTTCTCGCCGCTCTTTTTTTAGAGAAATGAGCAAAAACAATATATAGGTAATATTATAGTCATTCCCTCCAAACTACAGAATGAATTTACTAAAGTATAGCCTATTGATGTCATATAGAAACATTCAAAAAGTATGTGATTAATTATTATTATGCCTTAAAAGAATATTCTATCAGAATTTCTTTTATAGCTTTATATGTGCACACACACATTTGTAGATATGCATATGAATATAAATATAACAGCAAAAATTTTCTTCTTGATACATCCAGTTAGCACCACTTGTATTTACTGTGGTAGAAATAGGCTTATTGTTCAATAATCCAACTTCCTTTACTTCTGGGTACATGGCTAGAGTTCATTCCACAGACTGCATAAGAATGAGAAATGTCCATTTGATTGATGTCTATGCTGAAGAGAGTAGAGTCTCTATCAGCTTGGATTCCTGAATGAACATATGACCATTTGGAGCAGAAATCTTCTCTACTGCACATACTACACACATTTATCCTCCCACAAACCCACCACACACTCAGCCCACCCTCACCCCCAACACACAAACTGCCCATTAGAATTCATGTGAGCAAGAAGGAGACTTCATTGTGTTCAACTTCTGAGACTTCAAATTTTCCTTGGTAGTACAGATACCAGGACTTTCCTCTTACATAAAACAAACATGCATCTGAGAACAACATGGATAAAGCTCAAGAAATTATTTCTTATTAGTTGTTGTCCCTAATCGTACTCCCTTCCCATCCCATTCATTATATATATGAGATATTACAGAGAAGGGAAATGTGTGAGTCCAAAGCAGCTTGATCTTACCCAGTAGGTAGCTAGGGGAAGTGTATATGTCCCAAAGCTCAATAAAGCTGTTTTTATCACTAGACTCTTAATTTAGAGGCCATCCTCTGTAGCTAATACTCATGCTGCTTTCATTCCTACCCTCATCTGTCCAGTCTGGGTAGCTCTTCATCAAATCCACTTCAGCCACCACATAGCAACAGGCCTACCTCCCCAAGAGCAGCTTGCACTCCCAGGGCTGCTTTTACACTCTCTGTATCCCATTAATGACATTTGTCTTGATTATAGTAACATTTCTGTGAGAAAAAAAATTAAAGTTCAATAGTTTTTAATCCTCTTGGACCTGGTTTTCTATTTTCCCTTTGAGACAGTTCGTTTTTCTATGCCTCTTAATATGATAAAGTAGTGATTCAAGCAATTATTGGGAGCCTTCTAATTTCTGGTATGATGTTTGGCATTGGAAATATTGGGAAATAGCCACATCTCCCTGTGGGAAGTTCTCAGTCTTTTAAAAGCAGCCAGATACAAAAACAATTCCCTCCAGTGCAGTATAATGAGTGCTATAATGGAGGTGTATGCACAGCTAGGTCTATGAAAACTCAGATGAAGATAAAAGGTGAATCTGACAGGGGAATCAAGGAAAACTACAGGAAGTGATACTTGTGGCAAAACTTAACAATTGGTAAGGATTTGTAAAGCAGAGAATGAGTGGAAGTATGTTTTGGGAACAAAAAGGAATAGAGAAAAGAGGCCCAAGGTACATTCATAAGTAGAGTACATATTGTTAGGTATTGTTAGGGATAGAAGATTTGAGTTTGCTTCAAAAAGGAGTTTATGGCAAGCATTTCCAGAGCTTGGCTGGCTTTTAAGAAAGCACTGGGAGAACTGGTACATGCTACAGATATGTCTTAGTCTCTTTGACATGGCAAGGTAGATAAAGTGAGACAGGGTAAGAGTTTTTAACAATCCAGAACATGGTGATAATAGCACAGTGTATAGTAGTAGCAATGGAGTCGGTGAGGAATACACGGGGAGAATTTATGATGTAGGTTGGACAGAATATGATAACAAATTAAGTATAAAAGAGTCAAGGATAGCTAGGTAATCTCTACCCAACGTAGAGACAATTAGGAAATCACTAACAAAGACTGGATGAAGTTAAGGGAACTGACCATCTTTCTTTGGGTGGTATATAGAATGAAAAGGACAATCAGATGTTCACCAGGTAATTCAGAGTAACCAGAGCAAAATCATCAGTATCTAATGTCAGTGAAGTTAAGTGGAAAGAAAGTCTAAAAAAGAAAAAGGAGATATTCCACATATGAGTGAAAGCATGTGATACTTGTCTTTCTCTGGCTGCTTATTTCACTTAGCATGATACTCTCCAGGTCCCTCCATGCTGTCTCAAAGGGTAAGAGATCCTTCTTTTTTACTGCTGCATAGTATTCCCTAGTATAAATGCACCATAGCTTTTTTAGCCACTCATTTACTCATGGGCACTTAACTCCAAGGTGTTTTCGAAGTACCAGGGAGAGGCACTTGGCCAGGCCTGGGGCTTCAGAGGATGCTTCCTGACCAAGATCATGTGCCATTAGTGTTATGCCCAGATTTCAGGATCCCCAAGAAACCACATCAGTGGGAGAGCTGTGTAAACAGATGGAACAGCACCAGAAAGGGCACAGGGATAGTGTAACCAGACAATCAAAGGGTCGGGGCTGCCGGTCACTACTTGAGCCAATTCAGCAGAGACAGGGGTGAATCATATAATAGCATTTATCCCAATACTGCCAGCAGCATGGGAGAGTAGCAGGTCATCCACAAAAATCTTCTCTGCAGCACCCCCATAAGCCAGCTGCTTATATAGGATAAAATAAAGATTACATGGGCAAGTAGGGATTACAGGCATGGAGAAGTAGGGATTATAGGCAAGGGGAAGTAGGAGGCTGGGGTGGGACTCCATTGTTTGGGCAACAAGGCTGTTAATCTTTTCATGATAATAGGCCATTTTTGAATGAGAATGGGCCACATTGGAAGGTTGACTTCTGTTCCAAGATTGACTCCCAGGTCCTGGGGGCATAAAACTCCCAGCCAGGTCAGAATGTCCTTTCTTTAACCAACACAAGGCAATCATGGTTAACAGAGCATGATTAATATTTCCCATAACCATAGCTAGTCCCCAATATTCTTTTTTTTTTTTTTTTGCCCCTAACAATAGCAGCAGCCCCTGTCTTTCCTTTGATCTATTGACCTGCCTTTGCCTTTAATCTTTCTACACAGGTTTCTTCCTAGGTTGGTGGTGTCTCTGGCTCTTGCAATCCTGGGAGAGAAAATATGATTGAACTCCTTCAATAGCTGATGAAGCCCTCCTAACTCTATACACCAGCTGCACTCACATTCCTAGGTTCTCCTTGACCCACCAAACACACACGTACCTTTGGAGACCACCCCTCAAAATCCCATCAATACAGGCTCCTAAAACCAGCGTCTTTACACCACCTTATCCAGTCACATACTGTGGACGAAAGGGGTCACATGCTGACCTGACAAGCTCAGGGAGGCCTGCATGGCAGTCTTGCAAACTCAGAGACCTAAAGTAACCACAAGGGATGGTCTGAAATTAAACTAAAAGCAGTTATGGTGGGCAGTTACATCCTAGGCCAGTATCTTCACTGACAAGGTCTACCTTTACCTTAACTGAGACTATCTATCTTTTTGCATCTATGATAACATACCCTTGAAGTGTCTGGGTAACTTGTAACTTCCCTTTTTCTGGACCCCTTGGGGCACAACCAAATGTGCTGGGCACCAGATACCACAAATTCCTTCACTATCATGTTAATTGATCCTGCACCCACCTAAGTATGTGTCCATAATTTTACATTTTATCCAATCCCAGGGGTTTCCCCTTGCTTTCTCCCATCTCTCTAATCTATCACCAATGGATTTCATGTAACCTACCTATGTCCCTTCCTTTGATTGCAATGTATAAATACAGATGTAACCCGCCATTTCTCCCCAGCATTATCTCAGTTCTTTGAGGCTCTGCTTCCTGGCATTTGTCGGCAGTTTGGCTCAAATAAACTCACAAAAATTCTTTACAAGGTTTCAATGTTTTTTTTTATATTAACAATACCAATAATAATTCAGGGCTATTCTTCAGAGGAGGGGCTGAGAATATTTTATTGTTTAAATGATTGAAGTCAGTGTCTATGGCAGGCGGAATTTACACCGCTCTATAAAATAAACCACCCTAAATGCCTGTTGCTGACAAAGGCAAATCAAATTCCTCCCAGGGTACTAAGAGAACCCTCCAAAGGTGAGAGTGTTTCTCTGGTAGGAATCCAGAAAAGTGGAGAGAAGGAATCTAGCTGCTCTCAACATGAGAATGGAAGCCTGTCTGAAGGGGCAAGGCCAGGCTCAGTCCATAGGAAAAGTAACTATGTTCATAGTGGGCAGATCCTGTGAACTGGTTTTGTTGTTGTTGTTATTTGTTTGTTTTTATTAGGGCATCCATTCACCCAAGGAACTAGCAAGGGTAGTCACTGAAAAGTGAAGAACTTGAGTCCATCCTTGCTCACATCACATGCAGGAGCCCATTCCTACCAGGGGCCTGAGAGATTTGGCAGAGGCTGGGTGAGGCTGAGGATATAAGAGATTTCCCTTATGGCGTTCCAGTTCAAGTCAGTAAAGGTCAAGTCAAGTCAATAAAATACCACTCAACACTCACTAGGAGGGCTATAATATTTTTTAGCAAAAGCAACCATGTAGGTTGCTAGGTGTAAATATATATATATTTTTTAGCATTAATGAGAATGTAGAGAAATTGGATCCCTGGTACATTGCTGGTGGGAATGTAAAATAGTGGAGCCACATTGGAAAATGTTTTGTTTTGTTTTTCCATTTTTTAAATAGATTTTTATTGATTTTTTACCGACAGGAAGGGAGAGGTATAGAGAGTTAGAAACATCGATGAGAGAGAAACATTGATCAGCTGCCTCCTGAACACCTCCTACTGGGGATGTGCCTGCAACCACGGTACATGACCTTGACCGGAATCGAACCTGGGAACCTTCAGTACGCGGGCCGACGCTCTATCCACTGAGCCAAACCAGCGAAGGCTGGAAAATGTTTTGGCAGTTCCTCAACATGTTAAATCATAGAGTTACCATATGACCCAAAAGTTCCACTTGTAGGTACATACCCAAGAGAAATGGAAACATGTTCACACAAAATGTTGTACATAATGTTCATAAGAGCCCCAAACTGGAAACAACCCAAATATTTATCAGCTGATGAATGGGTAAACAAAATGTGGTGTACCCATACACTAGACTATTATTCGCCAATATAAAGAAACAAAATACCAGGACATGATATAACATACGTAAAACTTTAAAATGTTATGTTAAATGAAAGAAGCCATTCAAAAACGACAAGATATTAAGACTGCATTTATGTGAAATGTCCCCATAGGCATATCCCTGGAGGCATATCCATACAGAAAGCAGATTAGTGACTGCCTGGGGCTAGGGCTAGGGTGGGAAGACAGGGAGGGAGGGCTGGGAAAGGGAGGCGAATATTAATGGTATGGGTTTCTCTGGAGTGTTGCTCAAGTCCTATAATTGGCTCCTCTCTGAGGGGGTGTGGCTAGGCCGGGGCGGGGAGGGGGGGGCGTGGCTGGGCTCTTGGGCGGGAAGTGCCAGCTTAAAGCCTGGCTGCCAAGGTCCCTGCTACTTACTCACTTGGCCAGGCATGGAGGAGGAGTGCACTTGTCGTTGTGGCCTAGGCCCTTTGCGAGGATGCCAGTGTTGCCAGCAGCGCCTGGGACCAGCTGAGATGACTGCGGCCAACAGCAAGCCGGCCCGGGCCCCTGAAGAGCAGCACGTGGAGGCGGACACGGTGGCTTGGTCCTCTGCTGGGAGTGGAGGGATCAGGAGCCCCATGCCACCCCGGCTGCCCCCGCGATGCTCGCTGCAGGACCTGCCTCCTGAGGTGCTGGTGGAGATCTTCGCCTCGCTCCCCGGCACCGACCTGCTCAGCCTGGCCCAGGCCAGCACCAAATTCCACCGCATCCTGCACACCGACAGCATCTGGAGACAGCGTTGCCGGGAGGAGTATGGCGCTTGTGAAAACTTGCAGAACCTGGAGATGATGGGTGTGTCTTGGCGAGAACTCTATGAGAAGTTGCTCCACCCATGCAGACACATTTTGGGATTGTGGCAGCCAGATAACTGGCCCTATGGAGGACTGCTGTATGTAGTGGTGGACGGCTTATGCATTATTGGTCAGACGTACCTGTCTCTCCTTGACCCCCAGGTGGATAACTCAATGCAGTTCAAGCCCGCGTTTAGAATTCACCTGACAGAGAGGAAATCGGCCACAGTGGAGTGCATGTATGGCCGCCAAGGGCCCCACAGCTGCCACATGCAGATTCGGAAGGACGGGTTCTCCACCAAGTGCAACATGAGGCAACACCACAGGATACCTGGTGGGAGCCAAGAGGATTTACGTGCGTGGCTGCAGGAAGAATGGGGGCAGACGCTGGAGCACATTTTCCTGGAGCACAGGCTGCGGGTCATGCTGAAGAAGCTCATCTACCAGCAGAATGACAACTGCCGGAACTACCGCCGCATCTACCTCTCCCCGAGCCACCCGGAGGACCTCATCAGGCCAGGCCTCTTCAAAGGCACCCACGGTGCCTACAGCCTAGTAGAGGTTGTCATGCTCAGCTTCCATGGGAAGCATGCCAGGGTCACGAAGATCACGGGTGACCACCACGTCCCTGCTGGGCAGCAGATGATAGAGATCCACCTCAGGCACCGCATCCATTTGCCTGATGATATCTTCAGCAACTTCAACAAGTACTCCCGCCTGGTCCAAGAGGTTCATGAGCAGGTGATCCAGGGGCAGCAGCAAGAAGACAGCACTGAGGACGGCGAGGGCCATGACTGGCTGAGCCCTGCGCAGCCCAGTGTCGGGGAGTCCGGGGCTGCAGCTTTGGAGGAGCAGCCTGTCCAGTTTGTCCTGCCTGCGGGCGTGATCTCAAGTAACCAGAACTACCCCCGAGCCTGCAGGATGGGTTTCTATTGCGTGGGCATTGTTGCCCGCTCTGGCTCCGCCTACCCGCAGCGCATCCCTGGAGTCTTCATGCTGTTCGGTGAAGACAACTTCGGGTTCATCTGGCTGGAACCAAATTGCCTCAGCCTGTACAGCAGAGTCCAGGTCACCTTCCAGAATGCGGAGGCACCATCCCCACAGGCTTTCCAGGAGATGCTCAAGAACATTCAGTCCCCACCCCCTGACGGCCCCTTCCTTGCCCAGGGGCAACAGCGGGGAGAAGAGGCTTCAGAGGAAGAGCAGCTTGCATGCACTTTTGGAGATTTGACCTTCTGACCAGATTACCCACCTTCTTGTTTATTTGTTTGTTTGTTTGTTTTTAATCCTCACCCAAGGAGATTTTTCCATTGATTTTTGGAGAGTGTAAGAAAGAGGGAAAGGCAGAGAAATATCGATGTGAGAGAAACCCATGGATTGGTTGCCTCCTGCATGTGCCCTGACCAGGGTCAGGGCTGGGCAGGCCTGCAACTCAGGTAGAATCCAACCCTAGACCTCTCAATCCGCAGGCCCAGGTTCTATCCAGTGAGCCAAACCAGCTAGGGCTGAACATGTCTTTTTATAAAAGGAAAGGAAAAAATAAAGAAAAGATCCTAAACTTAGATAGTGGTAATTGTTAGATTATTACAACTCTGAAAATAATAAAAAACACTGAATTGTATATTTTAAAAAGGTGGATTTTATAGTATGTGAATTATATCTAATAAAGCTGTTATTAAAAATAAAAGAAAGAAAAAGGATGCACAGTGTTCTTACAAATGATGTCAAGAGAACAAGTATGATCTATACTAATAATCACATCATCACAAGATGGCTGCCACAAAATGGCCATCTCAATATGGCTGTGCGTACAGCAGAGTCAGGCCTGGTTGCCGCTCCACGCGGTGAGTTGTGGGGGTCCCGTGGCTTCGGGTGGCACGAAGATGGCCAGTCCCAGTGGAGGAGGAAGGTTGCGGCAAGGGAAGGCAGTTGGGGTGATCAGGCCAGCAGGGGAGGGCAGTTTGGGAAATCATGCTGGAGGGGCTGGGGGGGTCATCTGTGGGCAATCAGGTTGATAGGGGAGTAGTTAGGGGGCGATCAGGCTGGCAGGTGATTGGTTAGGAGCCAGTGGTCCCAGATTGTGAGAGGGATGTCTGACTGCCAGCAATCAGACATCCCCTGTGGGGTCCCAGTTTGGAGAGGGTGCAGGCTGTGCTGAGGGACACCCCACCCATGCACGAATTTTGTGCACCGGGCCTCTAGTCTATAATAAAGTAGAATTATGTCCAAGGGAAAGTAAATTATTAACAGATTTTGGAAGGGATTAGAACATTTACTCTATATGTGGGTATATTGTAATTTCCAGATAAAATTGACATTTATTTTGTCTAATGTAGAAAAAGTAATACACCATAAAACTACATATAGAGTAGGAGAAGCCTCATATACTGAAAACTTAAATCACCTCCATAGGTGCCTAAGGCCAGATCTAAATATGAAGAACACTCCCAAAATGACACTTCAATTGTTGGGCCATAAAAAGTTAAAACATTTTTTTGTGTTCCATCATTAATATTTTCACTATATTTCTGAACCATCAAGTTATTTCAACCAGACATCAACGTAATGTTATGGTGAAATACATTATAAATAACAATGAAACAGACAAGAATTAAAAATCTGTTAAACATGTTAAGGAATAATGGAAAATTCTTGGCCATACATATCAGTACATTTGAATTCAAGAGTAAAATATAAATATGAAGGTGATAAGTGAAAAAGCAGATCTAGACATGATATTGCATAATGAATGAGATTTGATTAAAATATACAATTCAACAATGGGAAATGTCTCTAAAATGAGTGTACATATTTTAAATTACAACAGATGAGATTTAGATAATGAGAGTTATAAAGTAATTTGTTCACCATTCCAATTTTAAATATGAATTAAAATTATCTCCTGAGAAGCATTTCTAGAGAGTAGATGTTTCTGACTTAGGAATAGAAAACATCTATTTTAAGCATCTCTAAAGTATTTTCTAATCAGACTTATCAGCTCTCTAATATCATAATTTTAAAACAATTACATTTTTCCCCTTCCTAAATATTCCTATTTCCAGAACACACAAAAATAAATTTTAAAGAACTCTTAAAAAAGAGAAAATTCTGTGTTCATCCCCAAATAAATCCATAGTTCAGACTATATTTCCAATTTCTCTTAAATTTCTCCACTTGGATATTCTACTTATGCTTCAGATAGTGTATATCCAGCTCAATTCCCTTTTCCTAATCCTGTTGGTTTTCCTGGCTTCCTTAATCCTATTACTGATTCTGGGATTAAGTCATTTTAGACTCTTTCCTCTCTTTACCTTCAGTTTGTAATTGGTGAGCAAGTCCTACTGGATCTCATTTTACTCCTCATTTTCTTCTCACATCTTGCACTTTTTCAGATTATCTTTACCTGTCTCCCAAATGTTACCCTAGTTTCCTGACTTGCCTCATTTGGACTCTTCCCATTCCAATCCACTTTAGTCCTTATTTCAGACTAATATAATGGAAGCTCAATTCTAACTAAATAAGTCCTTCCTTCAAAATCTATTAAACACTGAATGAATACAAATATCTTCACTTTGTATCCAATATTTCCCCAATTTACTTTTCTAATTTTATCCCCATTACTCCCTTTTATGCACCTCATTTCCCAGTAAAAGTAAAATATTGCTTCCCATACATGCCCTTTGATTTATTACTTCTACTGATATGCCCATGTCTTGTGTCCGTAATGTTTCCAATACACCCATCACTAATCCAAATCCTATGTAACTAGTTGAAATAATATCTCCTCAAAATGATTCCTTCCACTCTCTATCACAGTCCACTGCTTTAGAAGTTTTTAATCTCTTCTAAATTACATATGAATTGATGTGAAAATAAAATAACCTTTTTTTCTGGCTTCCTATTTAAATTGGAACTTTGTGTCACTTCAAGCAGCAAAAGAATAACAGCAAGTTAACACCAATATTAGCACATTTAGGATCTTAGTAGCATTGAAATTTGTAAAGAAGAAGAAGAAGAAGAAGAAGAAGAAGAAGAAGAAGAAGAAGAAGAAGAAGAAGAAGAAGAAGGAGAAGAAGAAGAAGAAGAAGAAGAAGGAGGAGGAGGAGGAGGAGGAGAAGAAGAAGAAGAAGAAGAAGAAGAAGGAGTAGTAGTAGTTGGAGGAGAAGAAGAAGAGAAGAAGGAGGAGATCAACACCTCCACTTTTGAGGGGAAAGATTCCTGAGCACTGAAAAAATACCTCAAAATCTCAGGGCATGAGACTGCCTAGAAAGCTCTGGGAGGCCAAGCGTAATCTGCTGTTCCATCTTTTGAGTTGTTTGGCTTTGAATGCTTTTCACTCCACCTATGATGAAGCAATTAATTTCTTCTACTAGACTATTCATACCACGTGGCTTAAAACAGGAGTAATTAAAAAAAAAGATCAGAAACTATCATAGTTTGAGAAAATTGAAATTTGTGAGTAGAAGCACCCTTCTTAATACTTGAGCAACATTAATGGAACAAGGACCTCAAAGGTGGTGTCAAGAGCAGATATGACCAATCAGAAAGGATATATGCACCCCCTATGATCATAGCAGCACAATTACCATAGCTAATATTTGGAAACAACTTAAGTGCCCATCAGCAGATGAGTGTATTAGAAAACTGTGGTACATCTACACAATGGAATACTATGCTGAGGTAAAAAAAGAAGGAATTCTTACCATTTGCAACAGCATGGATGGACCTAGACAGCATTATGCTAAGCAAAATAAGCCAGTCAGAGAAAGATATATATCACATGATCTCACTCATTTGTGGAATATAATGAACAACATAAACTGATGAGCAAACACAGATCCAGAGACAGAGAAGCATCAATAAGACCATCAAACCTAAGAGGAAACTGAAAGGGTAAGGGGAGAGATCAACCAAAGGACTTGTATGCAAGCATATAAGCATAACCAATGGACACAGACACCAGGAGGGTGAGGGTATGAGTAGGGGGGGGAGGAGGTGGGAGGGCAAGGGGCGATAAGAACACATATGTAATATCTTAATAAAAAAATAAAATTAATTAATTAATTTTAAAAAGAACAGATATGAGGGAAGGAGCAAAAACAGGAGAGTGTAGCAATAGCTCCCAAGGGGTATTTAGGAGTTAAGGAATAAAATGGGAGGTGGGGAGAAAAATGCAGATTGTATTTAAAGAAACTCTTTGGAAATCAAGAGTTATAGATTCAACTCATAGCTATAGTCCTTATTGGTTGTGGCTATATGACCCCAAGTTTCCTTAGCTGTAAGGATCAAATAAGGTAAGTACTTCATACGCTAAAGCGAGAGCAATGATTACTACTCCAAAGGTTGTTCAAAAATTCAAATAAGATAATTATCAAATAAAGTAAACATTATATAATCAGTGCTTAATTAATGAGAAACGATCATTGTAAAAGTCATTATAGCAGTATTATAGATATAGATCTAGGTTAAAACTCAGTTCTATCCTCATTAGCTTGCAGTTTTAAAAAAACAAACACCTAAGCCCATCTTAAATTTCAGTTTCATCATCTGTACAAGGTCATTGTTAAGATTAAATGAAATGGTGCATATTTCATAAATTTATCAACCCTCCCCCCTTGAATGTCAAATGAAATTGGTTAGAATTATTATATATGTCCTGTGAACAATCCAGTACATTTACCAATATGTGTACTAAATTTGGGGGAATGGGAGAGAGGAAAAGATATAATCTGAACATCATTAAAGAAGATATTTATTGAAGTTATGTTTTCTATTATATAATATTCCCCTAAAAAGAGTGATACATGTTTAACCTTGAGTATGTAAATTTTCTTTTGTGAGTGACTTTTTTCCCTTTAGAATAAGTAGCTCCATTCTTTGGATCAAATGTTTTATGAATTTTTAAAAATCTATTTATAATCAAGCAGTCCAATTAGATATTTTACTTTAATAAAAACTTCTTTACATAAAAAATAAAAATTTTGAACCATGAATGGCAAAGACCCTCTCCTTTGTCAGGACTGAGGGGGACATAAACCAGTAGGAGACATTACTCTTTTGTTTTTAAAAGAAACAGCCTAGTCCAGCCAGTGTGGCTCAGTAGTTGAGCATCAACCCATAAACCTGGATGCTGGAAGCCAATTCCAGCATGTCAGCAGGGCTGAATCATCTGGAGATGGCTGAGGGCATTTCCCCAAACCTGAAAAGGATGAATTAAATGATTGCTTGCTGCCAGACAGCTAAGGGCATTTTAATCTACATGTTATTGTCTCCTACTGGCCAAACACCTGAACAGCCAGAGGCATTTCCTCCAATCTGACAAGGCTTCTGTATATAAACCCTGGCCTTTAATGTATATCTACCTTGCCTTAGGACAAATTGTGTTAATAAATAACAAGGGGTCCTGAAACAAGGAGAACTTAGTTCCTTTAGCTAAGTCTTCTCTGACTCCCCAAATGCCTTTCAAAATTATGTTTCATCTCTGGACTCTTGATTAATCTATGCACAGCGCCTTCTCCAGATTCCTGAACCCTTCTCGATGCTGGATCAAGACCACTGGCATTACCTGGAGTTCAGAGTTCGAATCCCAGTCAGGGGACATGCCCGGGTTGTGGGTTCGATCCCCAGTGTGAGGTGTGCAGGAGGCAGCTGATCAATGATTCTCTCTCATCATTGATGTCTCTCTCTCTCTCCCTCTCCCTTCCTCTCTGAAATCAATAAAAATGTATAATTAAAAATAAATAAATAAATAAAACAGCATAAGAGAAATGCATTATCTTCTGGTAGAAGAAGAGAGAGGTGGTGTTACGTTGAAGAAGGGAAGTGGGGGGGTGCTGAATGATTACAGTCAGGAACTGTTTGGGTTGACCATATATTCATCCCATAATTATGACTCACTGAGAGTCTGCTAAAGCAGAAAGATGAAGATTTCTAAGACTGAGCCATGGTCTGGAACTTCATCCATCCCCAGGGGAAGCATGCCAGACTCAGGAGAGGCTTCTGCCCTGGGGCAAAGGATGGAGGAATGGAGATTCTATGGGTTTGATGCCACTGATACAATTTCCTTTTTTGAACTCTCATCCAATAAACTAAATTTCTAAGTTTCTGATACTGATATCCTGAGATGTTAGTGTCAAATGCTAGAATTCACTATGAATACATCATAATTAGGCCATAGACAATATCTACAGCATTTTTCTCTGGCTCCTATTTCTGACTCTATCATTTATGTTCCTTTATCTTTGCTATGGCATTGTCCTCAACTCCATTCTTTGACTTTCAAAAAATTGCAACCATAAAATAAATATCAAAGACAAACACCAAAACAAAGAAAACAATATTTACTAAGACTTTATGTATCTGAAAGTTTGGAAGAGATGAATATGGTTTTCTATCAAAGGAACAAGAGAATCTTAAAATACATTATTATCATCATCATATCATCATCATTATTATTATTTATTGTCCTTGGGCCACTATGAGATTTTGTGATCTCATGTAATTTATTCTTCTTCTCTCATCTCTTTCCTGATAAAAGAAAAAAACATACAGATATAAACCCAATAATGACACCAACAATCCTTCCTATTTCTTCATGCAAAGCAATTTATCTCTCCATTGCCCCTGCTGTCAATTCAGGTCAGGGCTTCTCTTACATGCCCAAAACTTCAGCAGGAGATTTGAAATGACTGCTTTGAAGAGCCTGGTTAACTTAGACTGTACAAAGTGTTTCATCTTTTTTATCTTTAAGCATCTGAGATAATGGGGGATTGAAGCTTAAGAAGAGTTTGTACTTTGCACCAACACTGGCCTAAGAACCATAAAAAATATATATTAAACAGTTTAATTCCACAATTCCCCTATATAATCAGCATTATTATGTGGACGAAAGGGGCCACATGCTGACCTGACAAGCTCAAGGGAGGCCTGAAAGGCAGTCTTGCAAACTCAGAGACCTAAAGTAACCAAAAAGGATGGTTTGAAATTAAACTTTAACTAAAGCAATTATGGTGGGCAGTTACATCCTAGGCCAGTATCTTCACTGACAAGGTCAACCTTTACCTTCACTGAGCCTGTCTTTTTGTATCTATGATAACATACCCTTGAAATGTCTGGGTAACTTGTAACTTCCCTTTTTCTGGAGCCCCTGGGGCACAACCAAATGTGCTGGGTGCCAGGACAGACACCACAAATTCCTTCATTATCATGTCAATTGATCCTGCACCCACCTAAGTATGTGTCCATCATTTTACTTTTTATCCAATCTCAGGGGTTTCCCTGCTTTGCTTTATCCCTCCTCCTTAATCTATCACCAATGAATTTCATGTAACCCACCTATGTCCCTCCTTTGATTGCAAATGTATAAATACAAACGTAACCCCGCCATTCTCCGGAGCATTATCTCAATTCATTGAGGTTCTGCTTCCCAGTGTATGTGGACAGTTTGGCTCAAATAAACTCACAAAAATTATTTACAGGTTTCAATGTTTGTTTGTTTTTATGTTAACAATTATTACCCACATTGTGCAGACAAGGACACTGAAATACAGAAAGATTATAGAATTTTCCAAAGTTACTTAACTAGAAAGTGGCATAGCTGGGAAGAAAGAGGTTTGTTTTTGTGTTATCAGGTTTTTTTGTGTGTTTTTTTTTGGGGGGGGGGGGTTAGTCAGGATAGGCTAGATTTTGCTAAAATAAATTAATACATCAATTTAGAATTTCAGCAACTTAATGGAATAGTCCTTGACACCAACTTATTTTAAATTCATAGATATTAAATAGAAATAATTTTCAAACAGCAAAATCTATTAAAATGTAAACCTTTCTAAGCTTGGTTTTAAGGAACCCCTATTATGTGTAGCACAAATTCCAAGTACCTTGTCTAATTATTCATTTTAAAATAACTCATAATTATGTAAAAGTGAAATGATTCTTTGCCACCCTATCCACAGAGTCACCAGAGTATGGCATGGGATTAACACATCAAAGTAATTCTAGTAGAAAAAAAGATTGTGCACAGAATTGAAAAAGACCAGGATTCAAACCCCAGCTCTACTATCAACTAGGTTATGGCCCTATGTTAGTTATTCTTCTGGTTTTTAATTTTTTCAGGTACAAAACATTGTCTCAACAGGATTGCCTTTAGGAATAAATAAATAATATCTTCCAAGTGGCTGGGAAATTGCCTTGTCTTTGGGTGCAACAGTCCTGGGTTTGAATTCTAGCTCTAATGTGTATGTGACATGGGGAAGTTACTAATTTCCTCACCTTTGAAATGGTAATAACAATAGCAAGCTGGATCACCAAGGGTTATGAGAAGCTTAGAGATAAAACACAGAAAGCTCACAGTTGAACTGATATGCAGCAAGAGCTTAATATGTGGTTGATCTGAATATTTAATATTATCAATTTTCTACATCTATAAGAGACAGAGAACATGATATTTTTAAATTGTTTTTCGAGGCATTAATTACCCCAGCTTCAATCAGCTTAAACCTCAAATGAAATAATCACACATTATTCATCTCTTCTTTAAATCCTTTCACTGACTCACCAGTGCCTTCTGTGTAACATTTTAATTTCTAACCCTAACATTTCATGTATCTGCACAGCAGGCTTCCCAAGCAGTTCTCAGTTCTTCCTATACAGGTTCCCTGGGCACAAGGAGGACTCATTCATTAAGGCATATGGTATGCTAGATGCTGTACAGACACTTGAGAAAACCAGTTCCTGCAATTAGACTTCTCGACTTGACTTCGTTACATAACACAGGATTGATTGTTAAATTTCTCCATCATATTTTTCTTGCTCAGACACTCAAATGCCCTACTTCTACTTTTCTCTCCCTTCATATCTTTCTATATCTGTCTTAACTGGAATAGCTCTAGAGCATAATTAAAACAATGAGTATCTAGTTTATACAATTTGTCTAGAGGAATAATATAACCTTGCATTGATTATGCAATGATGTGGGCATTAAACTCATGCTCTCTCAACTGTAGTGGGCTAAACAACATTTTCCACTTTGAACACCACCTTCATATTATTGTTGAAAGATTTAATTTATATGAGGAGACAAGAACAACACAACAAACCTCTGGGTCTTAAATACTATAGCCTAATGAGAACAAAGAGAAGTACTATGCCATGCACATAAATCTATGATGCATCTTCAGATTTTTTAAGACTTTTTTTGAAAAAGCACTTAGTTACTGAATATTTTGGAAAAGCACTACAGGTTTAACTAAAATATAATATGCTCACATTTTATTTGTGTTGGTCATTATAGTTAACACAGTTATAGCTGCACAGTGATAGTTCTTTAATCTGTGCAATGAGTATTTTGAACTAGGAATTTACTCATGAATAAGTTTATAGAAGACACTCTGTGCTCTCAAAGAGGATTGAAAGATGAGAAGGAATTTTCAGGGAAAGTAGAAGAATTTTTCAACTAGATGAAACATTATGAACAAAGATCCTAAGTCTGAGATGAGGCTGGAATAGCAAATAGTGGTTTGATCTCCTAGTTCCTTGTGTTCCATATTTAAGAATCTAGGGCTTTATCTTAAGTGAAATGAACCTCAAAATGCTATAGTAGAAAGGGATTTAAAAGGACCAAAAATTTCATAATTTACAACAAAATATAGCTATTAAAGCAGGGTATGTTCCGTATGTAAAAACAACACTACAAATTCACCTAATGTCAACCCGGTGTATCAGAAAAGGGTCTTCTGAGAAAGCGACATCAATTTCAAACCCCGAAGTCTGAAAAAGCCAGGTAAAGAAATATGAAGGATATTTCTGATAGAAGGAAAAACATGCAATGGTCTGGCAAAGAGAGAGCTGGATATAGTAAGTCTGCAGTTATGCAGTGGGCAGTAGTGTGTGGTAGAGCGAGCAGAATTCTGTAAGAGGCAAGGGATGAAGTGGGATGTGTGAGCATTGGAACCAAGTTTAGCGTTAAACCACCAGTAGGTATTGTTAAGTTTATTCTAGCAACAATGAGAATTGCCTTTACCATTTTCTTCCTCTTATGGTCAATACAGACAAGTACAATTCATTGTAACGCCAGGCCGGCATGGTTCAGTGGTTGGGTGTCGACCTATAAACCAGGAGGTTACGTCCAATTCCAATTCCCAGTCAGGGCACATGCCCAGGTTTCAGGTTCAATCCCTAGTTGGGATGCATAGGGGAGGCAACCGATTGATGTTTCTTTCACATCTATGTTTCTTCCTCTCGGTCTCTCTCCCTCTCCCTTCCTCTCTCTCTAGAGCAGTGGTTCTCAACCTTGGCTGCACATTAGAATCACCTGGGAATCTTTTTAAAATCCTGACTTCCGGGCCTCATCCTCCGGAAATTCTGTTTCTTTGTTACTAATGTTGTGGCCCACCCCATAACAAAGAAACAGAATTTCCGGAGGATGAGGCCCGGAAATCAGGATTTTAAAAGGATTCCCAGGTGATTCTAATGTGCAGCCAAGGTTGAGAACCACTGCTCTAGAATCAATGAAAAGCATATCCTCAGGTGAGGATTTAAAAAGTCAAAAGAATCTTCTAGGGTCCTCAAACTTTTTAAACAGCGGGCCAGTTCATTGTCCCTCAGACCATTGGAGGGCTGGACTATAGTTTAAAAAAAAAAACTATGAACAAATTCCTATGCACACTGCACATATCTTATTTTGAAGTAAAAAAACAAAACGGGAACAAATACAATATTTGTATTTGCATGTGGCCCGCGGGCCGTAGTTTGAGGACCCCTGTATGGGATCTGTGCTATGGATACAACATTGGGGGGAGGAGGGGTGAAGATATGGAATGTGCTCATATCAGGCTCTAATAAAAAATGTGTCACTATAGATAGAGGCTTATCATGCTTTGGAAACACAAAAGACTGTGTACTATCTAGGTAAGAGGACAGGTAAGAGAGAAAAAGTATTGTTAAGAAGGACTTCCCAAGGATGAATAGAAAAAAGAGGGAGAAGCTTCCCAAGGACAAAGACCAGGGGTGCTCAGGACCTGCTGGGAAGGGTGTCAGCTATACAACTGGCTCTAGGACAGAATCTGTGAACAGAGAAAACAGCCCTTGTTCAAAAAGGTTTCCTCTCTACTTCGCAGAAAGAACCAGATGTATTCCTTTGTTAAATATAAACCAGTCACATTAACTGACTTTAGGTTAAACTTGACAGGAGCGAGGGACAGGAATAGGAGACATTACTATTTTAATCTTAAGTAACTTTATTTCTATACCTCTAATAGAGAGTACATCAAAGGCTCCTGATAGCTCCGCAGCTGGTAAAGGGAAGCATGATGCAGATAACTATTTTTATTTAAATCGATGTGTTGTATTCATAGAGAATAGGGCAGGATGCTGCAGCTGCAAGTGGGAATTTAAAATTAGAGCAGCTTCAATAGTGCTGCTCACAATTGCATCCAAATTCCCCAGCCTTGCCCTATAGTAAGCATTTTTTTTTTCTTTTTTGCACGTGTGATGCATATGAACACACATTTAATTTTTCATGGGAGATTGAGACTAAACTGCTCTGGAGTCTGAAAATAAAATTATTGTCTGTTGTCTGTTGGATAATAATCTCTCTCTCCCTCTCTCTCTCTTCCATAGATTCATAGCCATGTCAAAACTGCTACCTCATAGCTGCTGCTTCTACAAATAAACAGTATCATTCAATTTCCAGTACCTGAGCAGGTACTGTTTGTTCCACACACAACATAATTACAAAAACTTCCCTCCAGTGTTATCTGACCAAAAATAATTGCTGCATTTCAAAGAGTTGCTTATATAACCCAGATGTCCTAGATTCCTTTAGGTTTCAAGGGTCATCTTTTACTTTAAAGCCCGAATAAAGAGAGTCCAAATCCTCACCCTGCTTGTCCACAGGGGTCCATTTTTTCACTGGGTTTCCTTCTTCATACATTTCTGGGGCCCTTCACAGACCCTGCTTACTTGAATGTTGTTCAATGATAATATCATTGCTTTATATCTACAGAGGCTTTTACGAAGAACATGCCCATTCATCATTTCATTCATCCTCTCATTATCTTGTACACAATGCCACTCAGATGCTAATGACACAGACTTAATTGCAGCTTGGATCCACGTTTCGGGCCACATATCCTACTATCTCAAGTCTTGCGAGGTTGTTACAGTCAAAAGAGAGAATCCATGTCAGAAAACACTGAAATGGATGATGTGTGTTCCGGATGGAGTGCTGTTGTTTTATTCTGTTGTTATGTTTGACATAGTTAAAGGTGTGCCAGGCCAGGCTCTCCCTTCTGTTCTATTGTTTGGATAATGATCAGATTAATCTCTCTGCATGTTGCATCCATTACACTGCCAAGCATACAAGGATGCTCTGTTCTGAAAATTCCTTTGCGTACAGTCCAAGGAATTGCATGATGATAGTGTTTGAAGTTTCTTAGCTCAAGGGAGAACTTGTGCAGCTTGACAATCCTGGCTGTGGTACCTATTTCTGCAGACTGCCCAGCCCCCATCAGCTAGGCTCTCACTATCTCTAGGGAGAGTAGACCTGCCATTGATAAAGTTAGCAAAACAACAATGCCACTGATTGATTTAGAAGTGACAAATGTGTCAGGATTCCCCTGTGGGAAGCTATGGAAATCTGGCTTGTCCAAACATCCTTGGCAACTGTGAAAAGTCTTTTCAATTGTGGTAAGTTGTAGTCTGGCTGACTAATTCAAAAGGAACTCATGCATGGCGCAATTTTCTGCCAGCCTTGCATAGAAACAGCCGGTAATAAACCCATGGAAGTAACATTTGCTTTCCAATCTCACAAAGGCCTCAGTTAGGATTTTTCTCTCCTACACAGTCAGGTGGGTGGACTGAATAACCCAGAGAGTAAAGGGCTGACGCTACAGGGGATATTAGCAGCCCCTAAATAGCTTAGGTCTGAAAATTACACTGAAGGAAGAATTTGTCTCCAGTAAATGTGCACTCCTTCCTCTAGTGTATTCACTTTATGCCAAGCGTTTTTTTCTTTAATGATCTTCCTCTTCTAGTACAATTTACCTGCAGTCCTTCCACATATTCGAGCACACCACCCCTTCTCATTCTGACTCAGGATTGCCGCCTCACTTCCTGCCTTTCTTTAAGGATGACCTAAATAGTGAAAATTCTATTCAGAGATTTTTGGCTCAGTTCCATTTCACTTACATGAGGGAAAAAAAAAATAACCATTATGAAACAACCCATTATTTATATGCACCTGACTTCTTTGTAAAGTATATGTAAAGCATTTAAATGAATTATGTATATATTTAAGACTCCTTGGTAAATACTTTATAGATGAAAGCTATTATTAAAATTAGCTTCAATGAAGTTAAGGAAGGGAGGGAAAAAGCTAAGCAGAAAATATTACCATCATAAATAAAAATACCCAGTTCATAAATCATAACTAAAATGGCTACATTGATGTTCATAGTATATAATTCTATAATTGTGATTTTTCACAAGGTTGCACATACTTTTAAAGACAATATTTCATGCAATCACCATCTAATTTTACCAGTTGTAAAGAAATATATACTTTTAATCTGTTTCTAGGAAGGAATAACTATATTAAAAGAAAGATGGCTACATTATAGTATACCTCCTTCCCACAGCATATCAAAATCTAGAGTTTTGTGTTTAAAACAACTACTGGTTTATATTCTTTAAGAAAACTTCTCTCACTTTTTACTAGATATTGAAATAAAATCACCATAAAACCATTATCATTATCAATAATCAATTTTCTATCTTTATCATATGTGAAAAAAAAAATCCATGTTGCTTAAAACACTAAATGTCCCCAAATCCTGCTATTGAAAAACACAGAGCTATACTCTTTTGAATCTGTTTGAGAAAAAAAAAATCAAGAATTAAGAGTAAGGTAAAACAAAAATAAGGTTATAGGCCTCAGAAGCTAATCAATGATTCTTTGCTATCTTATATAATAAAGAGGTAATATGCCATTTGACCCTCACTCTGTCATGCCGTCACAAAATGGCTGTGCCTATAGCGGAGGCAGGGTTCCCATAATGAGCCGACTTGAGCGATCAGCAGGTACCTGAGGCTGCATGGCACCGGGCCAGAGCACGTGACCTGAGGCTGCGCCCCCCACCTGACAGGGCTTGATGGGGGACCTGAGGCTGCGCCTCCTGGCCAGTGCCAGGCCAGGGGACCTGAGGTTGCCTCCCCCTCAACTTGGCAGGGCTTGACTAGGGTGGGGCCAGCCGGGTCTGGGTCTCCCAAGATTTCGAGGTGCACATGGGTGGGCAGGGACTTGACTCTGGGTTCCACGGCGTGCCCCAGACTCTGGCAGGAGGAATATTTTCATATACATTTTATTAATTTTCTTTCATCTCTGACACTTCTATTATAGAGAAAGGGCAAGTAGCAACATTAAAATATTTCCTCTAATTAATCCCCTTTTAATGTGCACAAATTTCATGCACCAGGCCACTAGTAGTGTATATATTTGTCATGTTTGGTTTGTCCTAAATCGTACCTTTTGGGTATTTGGGGAATTTCCCACACTGTGAGTCCTATCCTTCAAAAGTTAGTCCCAGGACTCAGTGTACTAGCTAGGGCAGTGATGGCGAACCTTTTGAGCTCGGCGTGTCAGCATTTTGAAAAACCCTAACTTTAACTCTGGTGCCATGTCACATATAGAAACTTTTTGATATTTGCAACCATAGTAAAACAAAGATTTATATTTTTGATATTTATTTTATATATTTAAATGCCATTTAACAAAGAAAAATCAACCAAAAAAATGAGTTCGAGTGTCACTTCTGACACATGTGTCATAGGTTCGCCATCACTGAGCTAGGGCATAAGCAGTTGATTTAGATTCTACCAATTGGACATACCTGTGTGATGAAGCTACCAAGAACAAGAGGAATCTTTGTGACAAGTTGGAAAACAAAAAGTGGGCATGGGAAGAATCCCTCTTGCAGTGAGTAATGTCATAAGGAGTATACCCTTTGAGAATGACAGTGGTGGGAACTTGTGTGTGGACTCAGAACTATACTATTTGTGGGGATGACAGTCATCTCTTTTCTACAACACTTCACAAGGCATCGTGGGGGTGGGGGGAGGATTTTTCCTGGCTAATCTTTGGCTCTCTGGAAGATACATTGAACTACCTAATAAATTTCCACCCTGTTTTCACCTAAGAACATTGACTGAGACACTGAGTAACAACTTTCCCGTTGTATTTGAATAGAGTTCTCCTAGTTCTGATCTCATTTTCTGACCTCCTAGTCCATTGTTTAGTTTAATCTTAACATAATTATCCATGGGTCAAAACAACCCACCCTCTTTCACAATATTTGAGTTCCCTCTTTATTTAAACTAAATTAGGCCAATTTAATATACTTGAAATTACGTGGGAAGCTTTGTCAAATAAAAATTAATAACTATGTTCTATTTATATACATATTTTGTTAAAATGAATGTTATAGAGATTCCAGTCTGCTTCAGAAAGGAACTTGCAAAGATTCAGAGGGAAGTTCAAAGAGGAAACTTTCAGACATAGCATATGTCCAGTCAGGGACATCAGACAAGCGTGGTGATTCTCTGTGTCTGGCAGTGATACTCTGGGTATTTGCATTTCACATATTGGTAGTTTATGAATTATTTTCAATGCTCAATACACCAGTTGGAATAAGCCATGTGCCTCATTTTAAAATCTTACTTTATATGCTGAAATTATATGTTGAATCTAAAAGTATACAAATTTTATATTATTCTCTATGTCATTTTACAGTAATTATTATTTACCAAGAAATTGTTGTCTTGGAATGTGATATCTTATAGAAAAGCAAGTGTGGGTGTGTGTTTTTGTGTGTTTTTTTTTTTATCAATTGCATTATAGTCAAATCTATAACCAGGCCACTTTTAAGTTTTGTCATTCATGGATAGTCATTGCTTTACTTTGATGCATTTGCAGGTATATTATATCTCTAGGAAAATCCATGAAAAAGACTCTGACCTACTCTAAATTGCAGGCTTCTAAGCAAGTCATATCTTTGAACTGGATGAAGATTTATAGAACTTCAAGGAATAACTGAATTAAAAAAAAACTACAGACAAATAATCAGGATGAACAAAAATAACTATGGAACTAAATAAATTGAGAATAATTATTCTTGTGAGTCTGTTTAAAATATTGTTAATTTTTTAAATCTTTTGTTTCCCAAATATAAGGAAAACTAAAAAGCAGACACTTGACATTGTAGGAACTAAAAAATTAGTAACTTTTGTTTCACAGTACTCCCTACTTTTCTTTCTTTTTCAAAGCTTTCATCAACTTTAAAATATGTATTATTTTTTATTTTTTTAAAATATATTTTTATTGATTTCAGAGAGGAAGGAAGAGGGAGAGAGAGATAGAAACATCCATGATGAGAGAGAATCATGGATCGGCTGCCTCCTGCAAGTCCCCCACTGGGGATCATGCCCACAACCCGGGCATGTGCCCTTGACCGGAATCGAACCTGGGACCATTCAGTTCACAGGCCGATGCTCTATCCACTGAGCCAAACTGGCTAGGGCTAAAATATGTATTTTATTTATTTATTATATTTTATAGTTAGTGATGTCTAACCAAATATTCCAGTAAAATGTAAGCTCCACAGGGCCAGAGGTTGTAGTCTGTTCAGGACATTGATATATCTTAAGTATTCCAAAAGTGTCAAGCACATAGTTGGGTTCATTAAATATATATATGTATTTTTTAATCCTTCCCTGAGAAAATGTTTTTCATTTATTTTAGAGAGAGAGGAAGGGAGAGGGAGAGAGAAAAATATCGATGTGAAAGACATCAATTGGTTGCCTCCTGTATGCGACAGGATAGGGAATCAAACCTGAGACACTTTTGGTACAAGGGATGATGCTCCAACCAACTGAGCTACACCAGCAAGGGTACATTAATATTTTTAAGTGAATGAATTAACAAGGGTTATATAAATTCACCTTGTGCTCCTAGAGGATCTATGGAGATAGGGGTTCTATTGGTGTTTGTTTGTTGTTGTTTTTAAAAATATATTTTTATTGATTTTGGAAAGTAAGAGAGAGGGGGAGATAGAAACATTGATGATGAAAGAGAATCATTGATCAGCTGCCTCCTGCATGCCCCCTACTGGAACCCAGGCATGTGTTCTGACTGAGAATCAAACCATGAGCTCCTGGTTCATGGCTTGATGCTATCAACTGAGCCACACCAGCCAGGCTTCTTTTTTTAAAAAAAATCCTCACGCAAAGAGTGAGGATATTTTTTTTCCATTGATTTTTAGAAAGAGTGGAAGGAAAGGGGTGGGGAGACGGGGGGAGGGAGGGGGGCGGAAATGGTGTTTTAAATAGAAGTGTGCTAGAGCTAGTCTCCTCATTGTTTCCTCCCACCAAGATTCCTCTGTTTAGGTGAGCCCAGGAACTGAGATCAACTGAATCTTAAATGTGAATGAGATTCCTTTCCTCCCTCTGATTTGCTTTAATCAGAGGAAAATCCATAACATTAGCCTGCTTTACTCTAGTAAAATACTTTGCTATTATATAGATGTTCTCCTGAATGCTCTTATACTTACCTACTAATGGTCTATATAAAAAGGTCTTATCATCAAAAAGCACTATTGCCTGGCTGGCATAGCTCAGTGGTTGAGTGTGGGCCTATGAACCAGGAGGTCATGGTTTGAGTCCCTATCAGGCCATATGCCACAGTTGTGGGCTCGATCCTCAGTGTGGAGCATGCAGGAGGCAGCTGATCAATGATTGTCTTTCATCATTGATGTTTCTATCTTTCTCTCCCTCTCCCTTCCTCTTGGAAGTCAATAAAAAAATATTTTTTGCCCTAGCTGGCTTGGCTCAATGGATAGAGCATCAGCCTGCGGACTGAAGGGTCCCAGGTTCGATTCTGGCCAAGGGCACATGCCTGGGTTGCAGGCTCTATCCCCAGTTGGGGGCGTGCAGGAGGCAGCCGATCAATGATTCTCTC
Organism: Myotis lucifugus; assembly: GCF_000147115.1. Taxonomy (NCBI): domain Eukaryota; kingdom Metazoa; phylum Chordata; class Mammalia; order Chiroptera; family Vespertilionidae; genus Myotis; species Myotis lucifugus. The sequence goes on along the minus strand of NW_005871057.1, from coordinate 2,586,809 downwards.
TCATTGATGTTTCTCTCTCTCTTCTTCTCCCTTCCTCTTTAAAATCAATAAAAAAATATATTTAAAAAAATATTTTTTAAAAAAGCACTATTGAGTAAGTATTCCAAATAAAGACATTATTGAAACAAGTCCACACTTAGATCAAAATAGTGGCAGGAAAAAATTGAAAGTGAATCAACATCAAAACAACTAGGAAGCATTTACTCAATGAAATTGATTGAAACTGGAAAGCTAATACATATTTTAAAATTACATTCAGAAATAAAACAAATGCATTTTAAGGAAGTTTATGAATTTCTCCTCACTCACATGAATATGAAATGATTTTAACATGGTTCCCAACTGAATTGGGTTTCTTTTCTCTTTCAATACAGAATAAAACATACATTTGAAGGAGCTGGAGAAGACATCAACAGAGTTTTCAGCCGAGTACAGAATATTGACAATTAATACAATTTATTTTAGTAAGAACTTCATAAGTTTGAGAGAGGGAAAGGAAATGGAAAAAGAGTAAGCATGTAAGTACTTTTATTGACTATCACTATGAAATTGTGCTAGGTACTTTGTATATGTCCTTTTACATCTGTCATTTTATATCATCTTCATTATAGTCCTGAGAGATAGGTATTATTATTGCCGACTGAAAAAACTGAGTCTTTGAGAATTGTCTAAGTCCATGCAGCTGGTAAATGGGCCACTTACGAAAACCTGCTGTTAGAGCTGCTGTAGTTTGAAGTGCACTGCCCTGACACACTAAAGAAAAGGCTAATGGAAAATTGCCATTACGGCCTGTCTCACCACTTATTGATGACGAGAGAAATAATCTCTTACAGACTTGAAAACTCTCAGAAGACTTGGAGGAAACTACAAGCATGTTTTAGACATGTCAGCTGTTCTGTCACAGGAGAACTGCGATAAAACAAGGAATGTTGATTATTCAAATCCCAAGAGCACAAAATGGACCAAAAGTATAAATTTAATTAAAAAACATATTTTTGTCCCTGCCAATCGAATTTGCATGGTTGGACTTGATTTTTTTTATTAAGATAAATAGAAAATAAGATAACACAATGAAGAAATAAAGAGTGAAAAAATGAGGAAAAGTACATCTTTGTTTACTCATAAGCATCTTAAACTAGCCCCTAAAATTTCATTTCTTGGTAAATAATACTCCACCTGGATTTATGAAGCTCTGCTCTAAACAAAATCTTCATTTGAAAAAGAAGTTCTTCTTTATACAATTTTCTATTTAAGTCAGACTAGTTTTCTCCCCAGAGAGAGTTCCTGTCCCAGCATGACCTAAGCTCAATAGTATACCTGCCTTGGTCCCAAAGAGACTAATCAAACTGTATCAATTTGTGACATTCAAAATTTGACTTTCATGAGAAAAATTTATATTTGCAGACGTAATTAATATAAATAAAACCATACATTATGGTACATTTTCACTGACAGAGAGGTTATTGAAGATAATTTTTAAAAATATGTATTTTATTGATTTTTTACAAAGAGGAAGGGAGAGGGATAGAGAGTTAGAAACATCAATGAGAGGGAAACATTGATCAGCTGCCTCCTGCTCACCCCCTACTGGGGATGTGCCTGCAACCAAGGTGCATACCCTTGACTGGAATCGAACCTGGGACCCTTCAGTCTGCAGGCCAATGCTCTATCCATTGAACCAAACCAGTTAGGGCGAAGATAATTATTTAAAAAATATTCTGCCTGCCCAGCTGGCATCACTCAGTGGTTGAGCATCAACCTATGAACCAGAAAGTCACAGGTTCGATTCCTGATCAGGGCACATGTCCAGGTTGTGGGCTCAATCCCCATTGTGGGGTGTGCAGGAAGCAGCCGATCAATGAGTCTCATCATTGATGCTTCTATCCCTCTCCCTCTCACTTTCTTTCTGAAATTAATAAAACAATATATAGAAAAAAAAATTTGCCCTGGCTGGAGTGGCTCAATTGGTTGAGCATCATCCTGTGCACTACAAGGTTGCTAAGTCAATTCCCAGTCAGGGCACATTACCTGGGTTGCGGGTGTAATCACTGTTTTAGGCACATATGGAAGGCAACCAATCAATGTTTCTCTATTTCTCTCTCTCCTTCCCTTCCCCTCTCCCCTTTCCTCTCTCTAAGCTTGTCCTTAGGTGAGGAGATTTCATATATATATTCTTACTAGAGGCTTGGTGCACAAAATTTGTGCACGAGGCGGGGGGGGGGGTCCCTCAGCCCCACCTGCACCCTCTCCAATCCGGGACCCCTTGGGGGATGTCCAACGGTTGGGCTTAAACCGGCAGTTGGACATCCCTCTCACAATCCAGGATGCTGGCTCCTAATCGTTCACCTGCCTGCCTGCCTGATTGCCCCTAACTTCTCTCCCCTGCCAGCCTGATCACCCCTAACTGCCTCTGCCTTGGCCCCCACCACCGTGGCTTTGTCTGGAAGGACAACCAGAAGACGTCCAGTCTACCCAGTCTAATTAGCATATTATCCCTTTATTAGTATAGATATCATAGGACATTTTCCATAAAAACTATATATTCCAAAAAATATATAATCAAAAGGAGTAATATACTCCATTATACAATTTTATGGGTTTTAAAAATGTTTTGTGCATCAGTTCAAGATGCTCTGGTCTAAAAAACAAACAAACAAAAATATATTCAAAGAGTATTCTGGTGTGACAGAACTTCTCTGCAATTGAATGAATGAAAGATCAAAATGTGTCATCCATTATTTCATAACCAGAAGCATGACACAGAGATTGAACTCATTACCAAAGCCTCGTGGACTCCCTCTAAACAAACTCTTGACTAATCAAAAGAATTAGAAGCTGTTATACCACAAATATCAATATATTGACTTTGTCATTAAAAACCAGCCATCATGGACAGGTGGACCCCAGTTGCACTGATGGAAAGTGGAAATAACAGGTCCTCCCATCATGGGAGGGATGCTGGACCCTCCCATAGCATCACCTGGATTCTGCACAGGTGGGTTCCAGGTGCTTGGAAATAAAGTGCAACTGCAGGTGTGTTTAAACACAGGGATAGTGCTGGAACTTGCATCAATAATGGATGTGATGTAACTGGGAAAGCCCCAGGGGTCTGATAAAAGGTGGAAACAGACAAGTCTCATAACATGCCTTTATTCTCCATGGTGGTGGCTGTTGCAGGTGTAGGAGGTTTTCTCTGTCCAGGTGGGCCATGGTTACACTGATGGCAAATGTGAACACTAGGGCCTCCATTCATGGGAGTGGTTACACTCTCCCATCACCACACCACCTGTGTTATGCACAGGTGGGCTCCAGGTGATCAGATTTAAGGTGGAACCAGCAGTGTATCCAAGCACTGGGGTGGTGCATGCTCCTCCTGCAGCAGCCAAGCTGTGGCCAGATGGATGGTTGCTTATATGGCCAAAATGAGATACAGAAGCAGTGCTGTGTGCCTTACAAATCCATCTCTAAAGTTGATGTTCTGGATGTCTGTGAATGAGGGGGGCCTGGGGTGGTCATTCTGACCTTATAGCTCCCATCATCCATGGGAGTTGCAGGACCCATAACAACAAGTGGGCCTGCAGATGTGCTGGCAAACAGTGACTTACTGTCTCCGGTGTTAGGTGTCTTGATGACAATTCCACCACCAACAGCAGTAGATGTGCCACGCGGGCTGTCACCAATGGCCAGCTAGTTTTGCCAATGGTGTCAAATGTGGTATCTGGCGATTGCAAACCTGTACTACCTGAGTGTTATGCTGTCCTGGCTGGCTGATCTGCAGGAGAAATTAAGCCCACACCTTGTGCTGGGGGATCACCTTTCCCAACAATTAAGGTTTTTAAGGCTGCTGCCCATCACTAGCCCCAGATGCGGGCTAAGAGGTGGTTCCTGGGTATAAGGGAGGGTTGGAAACTTGGTCCCTCTGCTTATAATGTTCTAGATAAATGGGTGGAGACATCAGTTGAGGGAATGCTGCCACTGGGTGGTATGTTGTCAGAATTAGGAGGTGCCATGGACAATTGGGAGTCATTTCCCTGGAGACAGGGGCAGAATGGAAAGGGACAGCCTGGGAAGAAGGAGTGGTGTCCGTGGCCTTGGTGTCAATGGCAGGGCTGAAGATTGCAGAGGTGCTGTTTACTGAAGCAGAGGTGACCGCAGAACCCATAGGGGCAGTCTGATGCTAGCAGGAGCACTGGGGAGAGATCATCAGGGCTCCCTAAATTGGGCTGACGTGTGTTTGGGGGCCAGTGGGATGGTTTAAGGTGGAGCAGCAGTCCTTCAATGCAGGTGGGTCAGTGGAGGGACTGCAGGAGCCTGTGTTCCCCACTGTACTGGGTTTGTAAACTGGCAGGAATCTTACACTGGAGTTGAGAGACGATATGATTATGGCAGCATAGCCAAAAGGAGTAGTGTTCATTTCCATGTCATCAGCATCTAAAGTTGGCTGTGAGGTCAAATCTGCAGATACACGGGCTATGAGGGTAGCAGGGACCTGCCAATTTGTGCAGCCAAGGGCAGGGTGTCTGCAGCTGGGGAGCCAGGTGGAGAGAAAGAAGGGGCACTGCCATCAGCCACAGCCTCTATTTTGTCCTCCAAGGCCTTTTCACTCTGACACTCCGTGTTCTCCAAGGTGCCCAGGTTTTTGTCAACAGCAAGGCAAGGCCGCTCAGGAGGTGGGGTGGGGGCAGCTCACCTTGGTGGTGGCAGCGGTAGCAGCGGTAGCAGAAGTGGCGTGGAAATTTGGTGTTTGCAGGGCTTCCTGCCGGTAGAGGCCAGTGGAGAATTGCTCCTTGGGTGGGAGGAGCACTTTCTTACCCAAAGTTAGTGACGCTGGCCAGCTGGGCGGCTGGTCTCCACCAGCATTTCCTCTGTGGATCTCTCTGCAGCAGGGGACAGGGTGGTGTTGGGTCAGAGAGCACGGGCTGTGCCCGAGTCAGGCCTCAGAGGAGGCAGCCATCTCCCTGAGGCTGCAGGAGCTGGTGACCACCTGGCCTTCTGAGGAGGAGTACCTGGGAGACAGCTGGCGTTCCCACTCAGGCTCCTGTGGGTGATTGGGATGGAGGTCCGAGGCCCAGGACTACACCTGCGGGAAGTGAAGACTCCTTGGGTCTTCAGGGGCCTAGATGTCAGTGGTGGAGCCCCAGTGCTATGGGGGCTGCCCCCATCCTTCCGTCCTTTGTTCTCTACCTGATCCTCTTTGTCCTTTGCCATCCCTTTCGGGGCTCTCCTTGGACCTTCACCTCCATCTCCTCTGGGCAAGGAAGTGGGATGGTACCGGCTTCACAGCCTTGATTACCTGCTCAGGTGGTGAACGGGGGAGAGAAAATCTGCGCCCTGGGAGACGGATAGAGGCGATTCTTGAGGGTCCAAAACTTCTGGAATTATAAGCAGACAGCACAGCACGGGCTTCTTGGGAGGGTCCTTCCAGTTCACCAAGGGGAGGATCCCTGAGGGGAGGCATGTAGTCCTGCAGTCCCGAGGAGAGGACAGAGCCTTCTCGGTACGGGGTAAAAGCCAGATTTTAAAGGTGCACGATCCCTGAGGAATGCCCAGCTGTGCGGAGCAGGTGTTTGGCACTGATGGTCCCCCATGAGGTCTCTGCCTGGGCCATGTCTGCCAGACCTCGCCCTGCTTGGCCACCGGCTCTCCAAGTGCTTCGGAGCCTTCCCTGAGGTCCAGGAAGCCAGATCCTGCTCAGAGCCAGTGCCGGAGCCACTCAGATTTTGCCCGGATGTGGCCCACCTCCTCCGGGACCTCCCCGGTTTCTCCGTAAGGCTTGGAGTCAAGAGCACTTTTTCCGTGGCTGCCCTGGCCGCCAGCCTCGCAGGCCAGGCGTCAGCGTTTCTGAGGGGTGGACACGGGCCCTGACCTGCTGCACCTAAGACATCCCAGAGAAGAGCTAGCAGGTAATAGGGACTGAAAGCAAATAGCTGAGGTATTAATAAATACAAAGTCAGCCTTTTCCCCAGTTGCCTTCTTTGGGGGAAATAACTCTGTCCTTGTCAGGCAGTGGAGAGGACGCAGGGAAGCATCTCTGCGGAGCCTTCTGTGGCTTTTGAAGCCGACAGGCAGTCAGCAGCCTTTGAAATGCCCAGAGGACACAATCAGATGCATCTACTGACTTCTCCTTTTCATTTTACCCTTTGAATGGGCTGGTTCATGAAAGAAATAGTTGAAGTGGCCTTTGCTTTGGGGACCTAAAACCTTTCCAAGTACATGGTCTTCTTTGATCGCAGCCCTACAATGAATTTGGGGCCACGTATAATATTAATTTATCATCTGCTTTTGAAGATTAGGCATTAAAATGGCATGTTGTAGTGTGGTATTCGTGAGCATTGTTTACCCTCCAGCACACACGCACACAAAATAGAGCTTAAGACAACAGTGATGAATAGCTGCATTTGTTACATTATGTTTCCAATTAAGTTGCCCCAAAGTGAAGAAATTTAATTATATTTCTACCAGAAACACTAAATACTATAACATCCTGTCTGGTAAATAATAAGACAATTGATTAGAAAAAAAAAATAAACTGGATTTAACCATCTTTTTTTCTAAAATATAAATGACTAAATAATAAATTAAATAAATATGATTGTTTTTTGTAAAAAAAAACAGCTATGAAACAGATGAACAATTACTGTTTGGGTTTTTTTAAAAAACATAAAAGAAAAAAAATAAAATGAAACTCTTAGGAGAAGAGTTAATTAGTTGTATTAAGGTTAATTGTATTATTCATATGATCTTAAATCCTACTCATCTTAGTGAACAATAAATAGGTATTTTACCACCTCCAACTTCATTCTAGTGAAACTTGGATTTTATACAGAATAGGTAAATTTCAAAAATCAATTTGAATAAATAATTTCAGTATTTGGGAGCTGCTCATATGTGAATATATTGGTATCACTGAGAACACTGACTAGACCTAGAGAGGTTGAAGCACTTTCCCAAAGCCTCACACCTGGTGAGGAGCTGAACTGAGATTCAAATTCTAGCACCGGAGCCCAGAACTTGTGTGCTTAACTATTATATTACATGCAAAGGTCTTTATATATTATGTATATTAATACTTTGTTATGTGTCTCACAAATATTTTCTCCCAGGATATTGGTCTGTGAATATCATTTGATTTTATTTAATCATGCATTTTAATCGTGTATCAATCCACTAATTAGGTATGTCCACTATAATTTAATCATATTTTACTTTAAAATGGACATATATAATTATACTGATATATATAATTAAAACTATATATATCAAATAAAAACAGAATATATGTTCAAAGACATATATAGTTTTATTTCAGGAATTCTCTACTAAAAGTCTTAAAGATTTTCTCCTACAATTTTATCTAATATTTTTTAGCTTTGTTATTTATGTTTAGGTCTTTAACTATGTTCTTTTGAATATTGATTTTTATATGTATACTTTGTAACCAGCCAGTTTAGGGACTGCCTTACTATTTCTAATAGCTTTTCTGTTGATCAGTTTTGGTTTCTTATGAAGACAATCATTGGATCTGCAACAATAATGGGTGGCCTCATTTCTATATCATCTTTTATAGCATTACACAGAAGTTCCAGAACAATACTGAATACTTATAGTGATAGCACATATCCATGTCTTGTTACTAAATGTATTGAAAAATATTTTTAGTGTTTTGACATTAAGTATGATGCCGCTTGATACCTTTTATTAATTTTAATATAGTGGTTCAATTAGTTGAGCTAAATATAACTCTTGAATCCTTATAAATATAACTCCTCTATTTATAAATTACTATGGATAATTTAATTGTGCTAACTAAAGGCAATTCAGTCATCATGGAGTACAGTATTCATGAAATATGCCAATCTATCATTAAATCACTTTTAAAGAAATATAAAGTCATCATACTTGTCTTGTACATGACTCCATTCCTTAGGCAGTGGTTCTCAACCTTCTGGCCCTTTAAATACAGTTCCTCATGTTGTGACCCAACCATAAAATTATTTTCATTGCTACTTCATAACTGTAATGTTGCTACTGTTATGAATCGTAATGTAAATATCTGATATGCAGGATCGTCTTAGGCGACCCCTATGAAAGGGTCGTTTGACCGCCAAAGGGGTCGCGACCCACAGATTGAGAACCACTGCCTTAGAGAAATAGGAATGTATAAATAATTCAGATAATCCATCGTGCCTAGACTGTCTGATTTTCCAATCCTTTCATAATCTTGGCTTCATTTTGATGATGATTCCTCGTGTCCACTAACCAACAATATGTACTTTTTACTTAAATACCCTCATCATAGTTCTACAAATGTACTAGGTTCTTCCCGGATTCATTTCCTTTGAACATTTTATTCCCTGACCTGAAATGTCTTTCGATCCTTCCTTTGTTTACCAAAATCCAATTTGCTTGAGAAATCCAGCTCATTGTATCTATAAAGTCATATTGAATTACTTCAACACCAGTTTCTCAAATGTTGATCTATTATACATTTTTCACTAACATAAGGACAAATGAGAAAACTTTTTTATGTTGGTCCATGAATATAAAGCCTGAGTAGGAGAGTTCCAGTTTTCATTATTCTTTGTTATATTTGAATGTCAAAAGTACATTTATAGCTCAGGTTTTTGGGACAAATCTAATTTCAAATATCTGTTTGCTGTCCCATTAAACTACTAAAGTATCCTGAAAATTCCATTATTGCAGCATTTAAATTACCTTTCTCAGTTTCCCACACCCAATAATGAAACAAAAATAATTCACTGAAATATGGATTCTGATTTTGCTTTTGTAACATATGGTCATACATTTATATCACACAATACAACACTTAGATAAAACTTGCATAATTTGCATAGACTATCTGACCTGTTTGCCAATTTCTTTAGAATCTTTTATATTGTCTCCTTTATATATTAAAATTTTACTGTTTAGGAATCCTACCTAGAGTTAATCTGGTATAGACACCCAATAATTATTTGCTGATTATTTTGGATAAATCCTCATCTGATTGAATAGAAAAGCAAAATGAGATTTCTGTTAAAGGAAACCTTCATGAGGAACATCATTTTAAAGAGAGTTAATAACATGAACCATTATGAAAATATTCAGCCAGTGTAACAAAATAGAAAATGATAAAACATCCATTCTTGATTCAAATGGCTCCTGGAGATTTATGAATTATTGATCATCTCTATAAATACTGAAAACAGCAATTATTTGTGCAGACTTAGGAGAACTTGCTTCCATCTGCACTAAGAAGTGACCACACTTCAGTTTCTCCAAGTCTCACACCAAATTGATAATATGCTGTGCTTATAGCAAAAAATAACCCTTCTGCCTTCAAAAATGCACCAGAAACCTTTCTTTTCTATTTCAAAAACGGTAAAAGCATAGCCTAGAAAGTTGCTATAAAGGTGAAATAGCAAGACCTTTGTTTCTGAGGAAAAAGACCAGGTATATCATTCTCTTGCCTTGCCCTGGGCCACATACTTATGTGTTAAAAAGGAAGGAATCTCCTCCCTCTCTTACATTAAATGTAAACCTTTATACATGTGTCCTATTTTTTCCCCCTTGGGTTAGAGCTGCTTCCACACAGTCAATTTGACCATTTTTATTCAACTAACTCCCGTTAATAAAAGCCAATTTATTTGTGCATAATGTTAAAATCCAATGTAGCATTCATTCTTTATATAATTGCATAGTCACTTATAGTTTCATCTATATCAACACTATATTTATCTTAATAATCCCCAACTTTCTAAGATATCCTTTCCTTTATTCCAAAAGGAAATTATATTGGTTTTGACCTGAAATAGGATATGAAAGAAAGATCCTTCCTTCAGTGGAAAATATTTTAGGGAAGCAGCTTGGAAAATTTCATATCAGGGATTATTTTGTAGTGACTTTTTCACTTTAAGATCTATAGACCTGCTTGTCATTTATTTACATTAAGAAAATGATTTCTTGAATGCAGAAAAGCAGAATTCTTTTTTATTAAGGTCATATTTCATATAAATATTAAAATTTATATTGTTCCCTTGTGGAGTTTAATAAGAGCTTTATGATTAATACAACAAGGATAGAAATTAAGTGGTAAACAATATTAATCAATTAAATTGAACCAATTTATTATGAAAATTTTAATGACCTCTTTCCTTCCTGTTGGAGAAACAAAAACTTTATGAAGTTCTATACTAAGAAGAGCAAGCTGTTCCACGTTTTGTCTGAAGTATACAGATGATTCATATGAAATAATTATTCCCAGCAGATCCAAGTTTTTAAACTTGGAAACAAGTCTTGGAATAGATTCTCCATGGAATTCAATGTTTAACTTAAACCCAAATTTTACCTTATTGAGGTGTGTGTGTTTTTAAAATTATGGTATCAGTGGGTTGGGAAGAGAGCTTCCTCTATTGAAATTAAAAAGAAACCATGAAATTATAAAGAAACCATGAAATTATAAAGAAACCATGAATAGTCATTTTCTTAATGTAAATGAATAGTCCCAACATTTCAGCAGGGAGCAAGCACTGATGAAATGTGAGGTTTTGCCTAAACTGGACACAAATGGTAAGAAAGCAAAAATGAACTTCAGGAGGTTGTCCCAAGGCTTACAGATAAGAAGAAAAACTGCTTCAGGAAGCAAAAGAAGGAAACCTCTAAGTCTTTTCTCATACAATTTTAAGAATAAATGGAGGATATAATAAATAAGTTTGTATCTCTTAAAATCAAATCCACATTTATTTACTTAGTATTTGCAATGTGCACATCTATCTAAAACAAAGCAAAGCAATTAGTTGGAAGATGGATAAACCTCCTCATGGCATCCAGGGCCATTTTCTCCTCACCCTAAAACTGAGGAAGTTCAGTCTTGATTAGTCATTTCCCGAAAGAGATAATAGTCACAGGTAGGCATTCAAAGGTATTAGAAGAGAAAAAAAAAAAATGGAAGCCAGGAATTATATGGTTTTGGTTGGTTGGTTGTTTTTTCCCTTACCTCTATCTTCAATAGCTTATGGGGCTACAGGATTTGCCCAAATGTTAGCATTGGCCCACCTGACAAGTAGCCAAGGTTAAGAGTGGAATAAGGCCATTACCAGGATATTTCCCCATAGTGTGGACTGACAACCATTAATAAAGACATTTTCAGTTATGTGGATAAAATATTTATGTGATCAAATTGGATTTGAGGACATCTGCAATAAAAAATAATGTTACAAAGTACAAAAATGTATTTTATGTCACTTGTATTGGAATTAATTTTCTTATAAAGACTTAATTGTATGAAAATAGGCTTAGAAAGAAATCCCCAACAAACTGAACATAAGTATAATGAAAACCAACAAAAAAAGTTAAATTAAAACACATCTATGAAGGAAGAGAAACTACATTTGGTGAACATCATATTATTGCTCCCTGTAGTGTACAGGGAACAGCATTTCATTTTATCATCATACACACACAAAAGAACAACGTATCGCTCTGGGGTCCTCTGGGATGCAATGGAAATCTCTTAAAGACTTTATTAAAAACAAGTCGAGGCAATAACTTATTCCAATACATATTTTATGCCACTGGCCCAAGAGGTTATTGACTATTTCTCAGAACACTTTAGAAACAGGAATTTGAAGAAAGCCTTCTGGATGCCAAGAAAAATCATGAGTTGTTCATATATTTTGACAACTAGAGTTATTGCATTAAAAATATTAAATGATTTAGTAATACATGAATTCCTAATCATTAGCCTTATTTTATAATATCATAGGGTTAAAGGTAGCCAAGATTCATAAAATCTAATTTTTTATGAGTTTGATTCTAAAACCCTTATATGCCCATAGGAAATTACATAAACTAATATGTGTGAGATATGGAGGAAAATGAACCAACACAATTTATTTTTCCCTATGCACATATTTTTGTGTCTGTATAAAATCTTTCATAACAAAAAAAGTTAAGAATGAATAAATACATTCCACTTTCACATAGAAGAATATTATGGATACTCCATAGTCTCAGGAAGGGACCTCAAACCAAATACTAGAGTAAGATAAGATGAAATAGAATTTTGTGTATTTTAAATTATACAAAACTCAAGCCTTCCAGCCCATGGACCCTAGAACCAGACCCACCGACTCATGGACATAGCCAGTCAGCCCACTCAGAATCTCTGGCTGTGCTGACTAGTGAAGGGCTTTCCCTGCCAAAGCCAGTATGTAAAGACTAGAAGAGATGACTGCTTCCCCAAATGTACAAACACCAATGCAAAGCTGAAAGGATCACAGAAAAACAGGGAAGCAAGATACAATCAAAGGAACAAAAACAAAGCTCTAGAAAATCACACTTTAGAAATGGAAATCAAACTGCTTGAAGAATTCAAAATAATCATCTTAAAGAAGCTCGGTGAACACAGAAAACACAAATAAACACTAAATAGAATCAGAAAATAAATACATTAGGAAAATGAGAAGTTTAACAAAGATAACAACCATAAAAAAGAACAAAACAATTTCTAGAGCTAAAGAATAAAATGACTGAACTGAAATATTCAATAGAGAGGTTCAAAAAAAGACTTGATCAAGAATCATCAAACTCAAAAACAAATAATTTGAAATTATCCAATCAGAGAGACAAAAAAATAACTAAAAATAAAGAAAACCTGTAAGACTTATTCGAGATCATCAAAAGAGCCACTATGCCCTGGCTCAGTTGGTTGGAGTGTCATCCCACACACCAAATGGTTTGGGGTTTGATTCCCCATCAAGGTACATACCTAGGTTGTGGGTTCAATCTCTGATCAGGGCACATGTGGGAATGTGGGAGGTAACCAATTGATGTTTCTCTCTTATATGAATGTTTCTCTCTCTCAAATCAATAAAAACATATCCTAGGTTAAGGATTAAAAAAAGAAAAGAAAAGAAAGCCATTATAAACATCATGGGATTTCCAGAAGGAGAAGAAAAGACAAAGGAACAGAAAGCTTAAAGAGATTACTGAAAACTTCCCAAATGTAGAGATGGAAATGAACATCCCCATTCATGAAGTCCAAAGGACTCCAAAAATCTTAAATCTAAAGAAGTCTACACAAATACACAATATATTTAACTTATCAAAATCAAAGAATAAGAGAGATTTTTTTTTAAAGTAGCAAGAGAAAAATGACTCATCCCATATGAGTACAATATGAGTGAGTGTGAATGGATTTTTTAGCAGAAACCTTATAGGCCAGAAAAGAGTGGGTTGATATATTCAAAGAGCTGGAAGAAAAAAAATGATGCTAGCAAAAAATACTAGATCCAGAAAAACTGACCTTTAAAAATAAAGGAGAGATAGACTTTTTGAGGCAAACCAAGGGAATTCTTCACCACTAAACCTTCCTTATAACACATGCTAAAGTTAGTTTTTAAATTTGAAATGAAAGAATACTAAACAGCATCACAAAAGTATATAAAAGATAAATTTCATTAGTAAAGATCAAAGTATAAAAAATAGTGAACATGTGATATTGTAATTGTATCACATAAATCAGTTTTAAGCACAGTATAAAAGTTAAAAAACAAAGGTAGTAAGAATAACTAGACCTACAAACATTTATAAACTAGTGGTCCGGTGCACGAATTCGTGTACATTGAAAGGAAATTAATTAGAAGAAACATTTTAATATTGCTATTTGCTCTTTCTCTATAATAGAAGTGTGAACCAAATTCATGATTGACAATGACAGATGGAAACACATGCATGCAATTGGCGTGAGAGCTTTATATGTATCGTGCATGTGTGAGTCAACTTAGCCTTTTTAGATATAGAATAAACTTGCTTAATTAGACCTGCTTTCTGATTTAGCTAAACATTTTTCAACCCGGTGAAGAACCCCAACTTCTCTTTCAGGTAATTGTCGGCAACACAGCAGTAAATATCAACACAAAGCAGATTATTATTGTAGATCACACAATGAGAACAAAGGGTAAAATATTTAACTGCAGCAGTGTTTGACTATATTCTGCACAGTGAGAAAACCTGAAGTCATTTTCAAGGTCCACTATTTCTTACTTCTTTTCATTCAGGTCAAGTTTCTAAGCTTTCTAAATCTCCATTTTCCGTCTAATGAAAAGAAAATAGAATTCCACCAAGTGCCCTATCTACCTACTCCTGGACTTCTGTGAGGATCAAATGAGATGAGGCACGGGAAAATGCTTCACCAGACATTTGGTTACAGTGTAAAATGTTTCCACCTGGCTTTAAAGCAAATCGTGTTCCTGGGCTGAAGAAATTCCAAGGAGGCTAGTCGCAAGGGAGAGGAAGCCAGGAGTTGCTACGTGACGTTATTACCCAGACGAACACTTAGCATATTAGCCATATATATATAGACTAGAGACCCAGTGCAAGAAATTTGTGCACTAGAAGGGAAGGGTCCCTCATCCCGGCCTGCACCCTCTCACAGTCCTAGAGGTCCACTGTGCAGCAAAGGACCTATAGTTAACAATACCATATTGTATACTTAAAAATTTTCTAAGAGGGTAGGTGCTATTCTATGTTCTAATCATGATAATAATAATAATAAAAGAGGGTAGGAGGGAACTTTTGGAATTGATGGATATGCTTATGACATAGATTGTGGTGATGGTTTCACAGGCATGTACTTATTTCCAAATTAATTAAATTATATTTATAAAATATGTACAGCTTTTCATATGTCAATCATCACACCTCAATAAAGTGGTTTAAACAATAACAAACTACACAAACCTCTATTTAAGGTCACAACATTGTATGGACTCCCTCATATAATACTGTATTTATTTTAATTGAGAAACTATTAGAAATGTATGTTTTAACAGTGACATGTACACAATTTTTAAATAATATGTATATTATAAGATATTTTGGATACAATTACCTTTATATTAATAGACACCTGAACCCCTGGAATAATGACTGTAATAACTTTGAAGCCACAGATTGTGGACTGTAAATTTGGAAACTTGGTTTCTATTTCCACTGAGTGGGAATCCATGATATTTTTATAAAATTGAGATGCATCTTATGTATGTCCTAAGCATTGAAAATTTATGATAGTTCTTAGTCGCTTGGTAAAACAGTTAAGAAAAGTAGAAGTTGGATTGTAAGGGCTCAATTAAAATGTTGGTAATGAGGAAGGGGGGGGTAGTAAGTGTAGATATTTATGTTAAGATGCTTGATGGAGAAGGGAGGGGAAACAGCAGGGTGGTAACTTAAGGGATCAGAGGGGAATTCTTTTAAAGTAGAGGGTTTACTTTGTGACAGCATGGATGGACCTAGAGAGAATTATGCTGAGCAAAATAAGCCAGTCAGAGAAAAACAAATACCATATCATCTCACAAATGAATCTAATGAACAAATTAAACTGACAAACAAAATGGAACCAGAAACATGGATACATGGAAGGGAGGCAGGTGAAGGTCACTGGATAAAGAAGGTGGAGGGATTAGTAAAAGAACATATATGTGCAACCTATGGACAATAGTTTGGTGAAGGCCAAGTGAGGGAGAGGGAAGGTGGGAGGAGGTGAGAAAAGGCGTGGGGGGGGGGGAGAACATCTACAATAATGCCCACATTAAAAAATTGTAATAAAAAAGATGAAATAGAATGGTTTGTTTATGTTATTAGGCAAAAGGAAAAAGACTGAAGGACAGATTATTAAATGGAGCCTTGTCTTAGCATATGCAGGAAATGATAAAAATAAGAACACAGATTAAAGATGATGCAATCCGTGTTAGATGAGCTTAATCTTCTCAGGAAGCTGGACGTAAAATCATTTGCTAAGAGTGAGACAAGTGGGGAAGGGGGTTGAATGTTTGGGATATTGAGGAAGTGGAGATTAGCAACAGATGTTCTTTAGAGTCCTCTTGGGAGTCTCACTAGCACAAGCTGTGCATCGACTGCCAGCTCCTGTTAAATAGGCAGCTGATTGAAGTAGACAGTAGGAACCTTTTCATAGTCTAGGAAAATAATGTGCCAAGCAAATTAATAGAAGTCTAGGAATGAGACCTCAGACTTGTAAAACTGTGCTCAAAAAGACATTGCAACATGGATTCTCACGTATTTTCAAACCTATGCAGGATCCTCAAGATCCTAAGAGATGTGGGCACAGGTTCTATTTTTCCCTATTTCTGTCAAAAGTATAAATATATATTTGGAAAAAAAAAACATACTTCTTCCATGTTTGACAGCTTCCACAAACCACTATGCCACATTAATTTCCCACCAAACACACACACACACACACAAACACGTCCGTCTAAGCCTCCGCCATTTTCTCCCCCCTTGTTTAATAAGTTTAAAAGGTACCTCCTGGTGAATTATAGCTGCATATGTTTATATCTAATCAGGACAACATATTGAGTAATATTCTAAAAGCTAAGCTAGAGATACTATTAATAAATGTTATAGATATTAGAATGAATAATATCTTATTAAAATTATGGCTAGCTGCACATTCAGGTATAAATACACTACCAATAGAATGCAGAAGTATGATGCAAAGCAATCCCAGTTAATTCTGGAAGGGTTCCCATTTTTAAAAAATCAACAGAGTTTTCAGAAGGAATAACTATGACAAAAGATTAAGCCACAAATATGATGAAGAAAACTTGGGGGAGGGATTCAAAGTGGATGTGAAATATATTTTTCACCTCAGACACAGAGATCATCTTTAAACATTGGGATGTAAAGGGAGAGGAGTAGATTTCCTCTATGGTATAATCCTAGCTCATTATGACCCTTTAATGTAACTCCTCCAAATATCTGAAAGGAAGCAACTAGGGAATCATGTTTAAAATACCTATTACCTCAATGTCCCAACTTTATTCAACTG
Source organism: Myotis lucifugus (assembly GCF_000147115.1). Lineage (NCBI taxonomy): Eukaryota > Metazoa > Chordata > Mammalia > Chiroptera > Vespertilionidae > Myotis > Myotis lucifugus. The sequence goes on along the minus strand of NW_005871057.1, from coordinate 2,569,960 downwards.
GTATGCTTGACCCAATCTTCTCTCTCTGGAGTTTCTCTCACCTGCAACTACAAAATTAAAGAATAAGGAGTTCTAATTCAAATTAAGTCAATTTTTAAAATTCTCTAACAATGGATAAGCAGATGTAAGCCAGCCATCTTCCAGAAACCATATAGGCCAAGAAATAGAAGTTGTCAACATCTAAAGGTAAAGTAGTAATACAGAAGATCCATGAAGGTAAGCTACGAGATTTCTAAAGGTTAGCCAATTTCTTACAGCATTTTTTTCTTTTAGAGACTTGAGTACTTTCCCACCTTTGAGTTTATTATATTTTATTATAATAAATTTCCTCTATTCTTGGTCTTGTTGAAGTTTGTTTATCATACTTGTAATTGAGAGTCCTGACCAATTAGGGAGAATTGCAAAACTAGAATGGTGGAACTTTATGTTCAATTAAAGATACTACCTTCAGCCCTGGCAGGTTTCTCAGTGGTTAGAGCATTGGCCCTCAGGCCAAAGGGTCTCAGGTTTAATTCCGAGTCAGTTGCAGGTTCGATCCCCAACCCCAGTCAGGGTTCTCAGGAGGCAGCCAGTCAATGTGTCCCTCTCACATCGATGGTTCTCTCTCTCTCTTTCTCTTTTCTGCCTCCCTTCTACTCTCTATCTAAAGATCAATGGAAAAAATATCCTCAAGTGAGGATTAAAAAAGAAAAAGAAAAAAGAGATATGCCCTTCAGATAAATCTCTCCATATTCATATGTAATCAAACAAGGAAAGTGCTAGATTTTTTTGATGTGGTAGCACATATGTAAAATGCATTATGTTGTTTGACTAAATGGTAAGGTTAATACAATTATACAAACATGTGGCTACTCCATGAGAAGATTCTTCTTCAGATCACTGAAATATTCAGATTTGGCATTTTGAATGCATATGCACACACACACACATACACACACACACACAATCTGAGTATAAATCTCTTCACATAGGAATATGAAAGGAATTGTTCACTGAAATGTTTGGAGGGGTGGATCTGATTTCTTGATGACATGACCTCCATTTATTGCTTCCATTGAGTGTCACATTGTAGAGACAGGCTCAGCAGGCTTAAACACCAAAATAGGCTTCAAATGAATTTCTTGACATCTCTCCTTGGAGGCCATTAGGAGGACTGACAAATACTTTCAGAAGTGTCCAAAGCTTATCAATAATCAGGGGAGTGGATAAAACAGAGTTGAGATAATAGAAAAATGTTTAAGAAATAATTTTCCCACAGTTCCTTGAAGTTTATGTTAACATCCATCTATGAAGTTACTACTAATAGTATTAATTTACTACAAAAATTTGGAAAAATTTAGAATCAGGATTTAGCTATTTCTTGTATTACAACATTTTTTTGTCTCATAAATAATGATAAATGAAAATAAAAAGTAGCATTTACTGAGAACTTAATATATGTATGCCAGGCATTATGCTGAGTTCTTTCATTTTACTTAATTTTTATGGTAATTTATTTACATCGCACTCTTCATATAACAAACAATTACTCTGTGACATAGACAGATGTAAGAAATAAGTCTTAGATTAAGTAACTTGCCTGCACTGAACTAGTAAATGACATAATTGAGATTTGAAGGCAGTTCAGCCTGACCACAAAGCTCTGACTCTTCTAACCACTCTGCTATCTTGCCATTATTCACCTTCATATTTCTGAACAATTATAATTCATTTTGATAAAAACACATACCACTTTGACCTCTACATGCAGCAGGGTCCTACAAATGTCTCCAACTTCAGTATAACTTAATGAAGTAGAACAGACCAGTTTATCCATGTTGTGTTCTATTCAGAATTCATGGCATTCACTTTTGGCATCATACTTCGTTTATGCTTTTCTTTTCTTACTGAAACTGTTTCTCATCTTCAGACAGTTTTCAGTAGCAGTAGCAGTAAGATTAATCTGTCTGAGCCCATTCTTAAAGAAACAATTGGAAGTTAAGATAGTGAAAGTTGTATTTAAGTCACATAATATTTCCCATCCCTTCTTTTCTGCCTTCAAACATAGAATCTAGCCATATAAGGATTTCCCCCTTTTGAAAAACAAATCCATTCTAACACAGTATATGTCAAAAGAAATATTCTTCTAAAATATCCACTTTCCTCTTCTCAAATGTTACTGTGAAATGCCAGCCCATAAGCTATTGTAAAAATCAAAGGGTAGTTAGTGTTCTTTAGCTTAACAATACATTCAATATGCAATTTTTGTGCTTCAGTTTTGGGTGTAGGGAGTTGGGTATTCTGCATATTTCTTCCCTGTAATTCAATATGGCATGTCTAACAGCACGGATATTCTCTTTTTTGGATGGAGAAACAAGATGTGGGGGTGGGTGACAGTTGTTCCAGAGGAAGAGACTATGTGCCATTAAGAACATTGTACATAATTCATGGAATTCCATTTTTACTTTGCAAATGTTCCACAAAATTCCAATTGGGTGCTCATTAGCCAGAGAGAAAAAATATTTCAAGATGTATTTTTCATTCTCAAAGCATTCCATTTCACATCTCTTAAGTCTGTATCAATATCTACTTTATTTATTCATACAGGTCCTATAAAATGACTCCATTTAGTTGATTGTTTTGGTTGACTCTGACCCTGATTTGACTTTAAGTCTAAATTCCATTTCTCTTTTTTGATGTCTGAAATAAAACTCTCATGCATTTGCCCTACTCAGAGAACAGACAGGTCATTTTTCAGTATCATTTCCTGTAGCTTAGTGTTAAAAAAAGGCTTTCACTCAGAGAATGGTGCTGTTTATGCAAGCTGTTTGAAAAACTTAAAGACTCGTGTGTTTCATGTAACAATAATACAAATGGGAAACATCATGGATAACTAACAAAAAATTGATTATAGAAATTATTGAACCATTACTTATAAACAAAGGCAAACTATTTTTAAAAATGAGATGAGGAAGTTGGAAAGGCCTGACTGGAGAGGTAAAAATACAGATGCTCTGAGATAAAGAAGAAACCTGTGAAGAAATGATAAAATCTGATCCAGATAATGGGAACAAATTGGTTGCTTAGTTAAAACAAAGACTCAAACTCAAGAGAAGCAACACTTATAGGAACCCAAGAGACAAGTGAAGGCCCCAACCAGAAAGATAAAGCAGGTGGTCTTTTGCGCCAATGAGGAGAGTAGAAAAGACAGGTAAGACACTGTGGTTGGCCAGGAATGGGAGATGCTAAGGAAAGGCCTTAGGATGGCATGACTGATGGATAGTAAGTTGGACCAGAACAACCCCTTCTAATGGGAGAGATAGGTGAGGTTAATGGCAGCAATAGGAAACAGACTAGATTGTTTCTGACAAAATTTGCAGTGTGTTGAGGTTCACTCTGGTATCTAGAGCCCCTTCCAAGGAGAACTGCTCTATGGGATAGAGTTAGCCTGGACCTAAGTATAGTTGAAGAGGTAAAAATGACACCTACATATTTCAGGAAGCGAAATTCTGGAATTCAAAAACTGAATTTCTTGGAAACCATGTAGATTCCATGAATGGCATAACTGTTAATGAAAAATACAAGAAATGTCAATTTAGCCACTTGAGAGCCAAAGATCATAAAAGACAGACAGAAATAAGATGCAAGTTGTGAGATACTCCAAATCATCTCTATGCACCCCACCCCACATCCCCCGCCACTTTATATAGATTGTTGTGGAAACAAAAGGAAGAATTTTAAGGAATCCCAGTGTCAAACTAATCTTGTTATTAATTTAGGTATGAACTCTTTCCCTAGATCAGCAGTCATGAGAAATTGCAGCACCGTTGGGTTTTCCACCTATGAATCTAACATACCCTAATGATTCAGAGAAGCCCACAGGGCTTCTGTTCAGGGCACATAGAGAAGCCCAGTCAATTCCTTTCTATGGTTCCCAAACCTATTGGTTGCTTATCTAGCTCTTCTAAATAGTTTAAGGGTCATTTTCATATAGGTCGGCCCTCTTTTAATGTAGTTGATGAATCATGTCCTAAATTTAAAAAGAGGTTATTTTCCAGGCTTCGTTAGTAGCCAAAGAGCCAAGGCATTTTGTGGCCTGATTGTCATGTTTTCAGAGGACACTCACTTCCAGTCTAATGTCCAATGGAGAGACTGTACCTGAACTGCTCTGAGTTTTCTGAACTAAAGTTCCTCCAATTCTCTCATTGTTACTAAAGGGGGTGGTATGGGAGGCAAGAGATGGGGTCGAGGTACCAAAGGCTATTAATTAAATTTTTCAGTACTATGGGGGTTAAATCACTTTTAAATACCCGGGGTTTCAGGGGAATGAGTTAGCATTAACTTGTCTGTAATGGACAGAGAATTGGGCATTGAGTTGCAGCTTCTTGGGTTAGAGATGACTGAGAAACCCGAGAGTTAGTTTTCTGTCACTATCTAGACACATCATAAAAACAAGCAGACTAAAGCAAACTTTTCAACAGTGAGAATAGAAGTCATAAGAGAGTGGGGTAGTACTACAAGGTTCTGAATGAGAATAGCTGTTAATCTAGAATTACGTATTAGGGTACATTTTTACCTGGAAGAAGATGAAATAAGGATATTTCAGAAAAAAACAACAACTGAGTATTTATGTCCTATCAATAGATCTTTAATAAAGAAACTCCTGAAAGGAAACTGAACCAAAAAGGAAGAAACAGTGACCAAGAAAATAAAAAAGCGTGAATGAATGTATGCAAATGATAACTGTATAATGTAATAGCTTTAGTAATAATTTTGGAGGTAAAAACCAAGATTGTTCTGGAAAACAATACTACGTAAATTGGAAATTTGAAGAAAGCAACGGGAATCAAAGCATACTGAATTGTTCAGAAGAAATATAGATATATTGATTAACTTTAGAATTTGTTAAATATACATGTTAAATAAGGATAACTATTTAGAATAGAATAAGGTCTAACTTCCAAATCAGTATAGGAAATATATAATGTAAAAATGTCTCAAACATTCCAAAAGAAGTCCCTCTAATATAAAAAATAAAGAAGAAAAAGCAGAATAAATTGAAAGCTAGAATTAACTATTAGAGAAAAGTACAATTATATTCAAAATGTAAAGTAACTTAACTTATCAATTAATAATATATATTTTCAAATTGTGTTAAAATATTGTAGCTATATTATTTAAAGAGACATGTCTGAAACATAAGGACCCAGAAATATGTTAAAATATCAAAGTTTGTTAAACTTAGGTATAGCTATATTACTATCAAACAAAATATACTTTAAGAGAGAAAGACATCGCTAAAGATAAAGTGGAACATGTATAATAATTTAATAGTTTAATTCAACAAGAAGACATAACATAATAATTTAACATAATGATTCTAAATTACTTGCACCTAATAACAAACCAAAATGTATACAAAGCAAAAAGTGTAAGAATTACAAAAAGAAATTGATGAAGTTAAATTAAATTAAGAAAATTATAGTACTTGGATACAGAAAATTTTAAAACATCATTTTAGGAGTTAATAGATCAGTAGATAAAACAAATGTGTGAATTTATAAAAGATAAAATCAATAGGATAAGAATATATTCCCATATATCACTGACATATAGAGAACAGCATTCAAAAATTGGAGAATAAACATATTTCAGGCACAAATGGGACATTTATGATAATTAACCATGTATTAGGTCATAAATTAGGCCTTAACAATATAAAAACTTCCACATCAGGAAATTGTGAGTTTGCTATTCACCCTAAGTTTTGTTTTTTAAAATCATGGTTTCCTTGAAAGCATTACCATAAAACTCACAAGCACAATATTGAGGGGGGAAATAAGAATACAGCATCATACCATTCACATAAAAAGGCTCGTACAGTGAAAATATAGACTTGCATTTGAAATTTTGAAATGTAAGAGATAGTACTTCTTAGATCCAGTGGATGAAGAATAGGAGGGGACCAGGGAAACTCAGCTTTATTATGCTATTTTATTTCTTAAAGCTAGTACTCCCATAGGTATTCATTATGTTATTCTTTATGCCTTCTTGGATGACTGGAATTTTTTAAATCCTCATCTGAGGATATGTTTTTATTGATTTGAGAGAAAGAGAGAGAGAGAGAGAGAGAGAGAGAGAGAGAGAGAGAGAGAAACACATTGATATGAGAGAAACATCCATCTGTTGCCTCCTGAACCTGCTCCCCTCCAGGGATCCAACCCACAACCTTGGTATGTACTCTGACCAGAAATCAAACCTGAGACATTTTGGTGTACAGGATGACACTGTAACCAACTGAGCTACCAATCAGGGCTGGAAATTGTATAATAAAAAGTAAACTAACAAAAAAATAAATGCTCTGTATATTTCTTATTGAGAAAGAATATAACTCACAACAACTTACCTTTCTTATAAAAATACATTGGCTGGACCCCTCAAAAATAAAAATAAAACAATGGAAGGTGATTTTATATTTGAGGATATAAATTTTAAAAGGTAAACTAAGACAATGTAAAAGTAAATCAGCAAGAACCAACTACTGCAGAGTATTGTGTCCTTGGATGTAGTAGCAGAAATCTTCCATCGTATTTTTCCCCAAACTCTATAATGCCATGTGTTAATGGGAATTCTTGGTGAAAGTTTAGGAAACTAAACTTTAGAAGAGGGTGCTCTAAATGTAGACTAGGACTTTAGTAACTATTTACCAAATAGCAGATTTTTTTTTATTCAAAGTATTTTTATTCAATTTTACTTTTCACTGATTGCAAAAGCAAAACATAGGAAACTAATTAAATCTAAAACCCAAAGAACTATCTGAAATCCAGCTATACCCTCTATTATGCTCATATAGATGTGAAGAACCTAGTGAGATATACTTTTTCTTTCTTTTTTTTATTGATTGATTTTAGAGAGAGAGGAAGGAAGAGAGAAACTTCAATTTGTTGTTCCATTTATTTGTGCATTCATTGGTTACTTCTTACACTTGATCTTAGCCAAAAGGCCGAGAAGTGATTTTTGGTTACTTCTTGTATGTGCCCTGACCAGAGATCAAACCGACAACCTTGGTATATTGGGATGATGTTCTAACCAACTTAGTTCCTCGGCCAGGGCAGATATACTTGTTCTTAATATACTTTTTCCAAAGGCCTTTGCACAACTGAAACACACTCTCTTTCTCCTCCCATCTTTCTAATAATCTGATTTCTATTCTAAAAAAATAATTTATCTTCCCTGAAAGCAAATTTTCATGGTTTAACACAAACCATCTTAGATTTAATCTACTGAAGTTCATCATGTGAGCCAAGTGGGCTTGATATCAAAGGCAAATTCCAAATGAAACATCTTCAGGCAGGCTTTCAGCAATAAGAGCACAGTGCTTCCTTACCAAAGGAGCAATTCAAAAGCTCCTGGGTTAGTCCTGCAGCCCTTTCATTGACTGCCATAAAATGGTATCCAGCAATATGTCCATCATTGTTGTGCAACCTCCATCTCATTCATGCATTTACGCACTAGTTTATTCATCCACTCAACATGCCATCCATGTAACTAAAAGTGAAGATAGATGCTCACTCTTCAAACTAAAAAGGCTTATACAGGCTTGGGTATAGCATAGTAAATGTGTAAAGAAAAGAGAGGACAGGAGAGCAGAAGGAACAGAGAATTCATGATCTTATTTTGGTATAGGGTCTCAAGTCAAACTCATAGCAGACAGAGCCAAATACTATTTCATTAATGCCATGTTTATTCCAGTGACATGTTATTTTGTGGAAACAGAAAATATGGTTGAAAGTTATATTAAACATCCACAGTCCACAAGCAGTCCTGTTGGCACAGGGACCTAGCAGAAGTCATTCTCTTCTGGGCCCCTAGAGATCCTGAAAGGCCCTGTACTCTGCTTCAGTCTCTCCAGGTCCCAGCTCATGCTGACCCAGGGTCTCGCTGGGAAGCATGCCTGTCAGTGCTCCAGTAGGCAGGCCAGCCAACCTCAGTCCAACAGCAGATCATAAATGAAACTGTGTCAACTTCAACTTCTCCTCTCACCTATGGTTCACAAGCATTTCAGCCTACCCAGAGACCCACTAGAAGATATGCCCACCTATGCCTTCGAGGTAAGTCTGCCAACCTCAGCTTGATCACAGATTCTGGAATGGCCCTCTAACTTGGCTCCAACCCCTCCCAGCCTTGATCAGGGAACAGTCCTGCCCACCCAAGGACCTGGCAGGAGACAAGTGCCTCTCTGCCTTGAGAGCAATGTCTGCAGACCTCAACCCTGACTATGGATCTGAAGTAGCCCTGGGACCAGTTCCTGCCCCTCTCAACCATGGTAAGGATCCAGTCCTGCCCGCCCAGGACACATCCGTGACCTGGCAGGAGTCACACATGTCTGTGCACCTGGTAAAGGTCAGCTGTCTGAGAACCCAACTGAAGATCCTGAAGTGGACCCTTGTCCCTGCACCACGCTACTGTATGATGTCCTGGAGGCAGTGCCTTGCACCCAGGACCAGACATGATACATGGATGCATGAGCCCTGGGTAACAAGCCTGCCAACTGCTGACCCCACAGCAGACCCAACAACAGCTTTATTTAAAGAAAATATTAACTAAAGGGAGAGCTGAGGGGAGAAATAAATAGCAATACAATAATTACAGGAGAATTCATTACCCCACTTTTAACATTGGATAGATTATCCAGACAGAAAATCAATAAGGAAACAGTAAACCGGAATAACACTACAGATCAAATCAACCTAAGAGACACATACAGAACATTCCACTCAACAGCACCAGAATACACATTCTTCTCAAGAGCACATGGGACATTCACTGGGATAGATCATATGCTGGGCCACAAAGAAAGTCTAACAAATTTAAAACTGACTTCTTCAAGCATCTTTTCTGAGCACAATCATATGAAACTGGAAATCAAGAAGAGGAGGAAAATTCACAAATATATGGAAATTAAACAACACACTCCTGAACAATCAATGAGTTAAAAAAGAAATCAGAAAGTATAGTAAGACATGCAAAAATGGAAACATAATATACTGAAATTTATGGGATGCAGCAAAAGTAGTTTTTTAAAGGTAGTTTATACTGATAAATGCCTACATTAAGAAAAAAAAGAAATATCTCAAATAAACAACTTAATTTTATTCCTCAAGGAACTAGAAAAAGAACAAACTAAGCCCAAAGATAGCAGAAGGGAAACAAAATAATAAACATCAGAGCAAACTAAACAGAGTAGATACCAGAAAGGCTATAGGAAAAAATACACAATGAAACCAAGAGTTGGTTTTCTTGGAAAGCTAAACAAAACCGACAAAACATTAGCTAGAATATCAACACTAACCAAAAAAGAAAAAAAAGACCTATGGTTCAAATAAATAGAATTATAAATGAAAAAATGGATATTTCAATGCTGACATTAAAATCTTTGCAAATCATATTTATGTGATAAGGGGTTAATATTCAAAATATATAAAGAGCCCGGCTGGTGTGGCTTGGTGGTTGAGCATCAACCCATGAACCAGGAGATCATGGTTAGATTCCTGGTCAGGGCATATGCCCTGGTTGCAGGCTTGATTCCCAGTAGTAGGCATGCAGGAGGCAGCTGATTGATGATTCTCACATCAGTGTTTCTTTCTCTCTCAAAAAAAATCAATACAAAATTTTTGGGAAAAACAACTGGCTTAATCTGCAGTTTAGAGGCTTTCTTACTACTGAAATATATATCATAATTCAATCATTCTAGCTTCAGAAAGTATTATGCAGCAACCTTGTTAGATACTTTTCAATTGTTGTAACACTTTTATAACAAAATATTAATTTAAAATTATTTAGATGAGCATAACTATAAGTATAAATAGAAAAAGCTTGTGTATGGCATCTATATCTGTGAATAGCTTATAGTTCCTCAGTGTAAGCTTATTTAACATGATCCTTTATTCTCAACTGTGAAGTTATAATACACGTAGTTTATTAACATTAATAATTAACAGTACAAATTGATTGCTTAGAATTGTGTCTTTTAATTTGTCGAAACTCTTAGTCATGGAAAAGCTTTATAAATTTGGAAAGTATAGTTATTTTCCCCCCAAAAGGTAACTGAGTCAACCATGCATACTATTTTAATAAATATTACTATCAAAGGAAAGAAACTACAGATGTGAGGGCTCATATTTGCTGTTGCCAATATTTCTATATCAGAGCTGTGTTCAGGCAATTTCAGAAATCTTTTTAAGAGGAAAAAACAGATAAACATAAATGAAAATCGAAGGATGAAAAATTCTAAGTGCAGATGTACGGCCATTTGAAGCCTTTAGAAAAAGGAATTGATCTATTTTTAGCAGCTGGGCATTATTTCTTAGCCATCTGCAGAACTAATGAGCTTAAAAGTTAATCCCCCAATTTCTTCCAAATGTTAGCACATTTAACCTAATTCACAAAATGTTCTCAGGTTTGAAGCTATCAACAGATAATTAGAGATTCAGTGACTTTTCCTCTTGCTACTCAGATAGCATTGTTGAAACCACCAGCATCTTTTATAGCAGAGATTCCAGGTTATAAATGCAGTAAAGGACAAAAACAAAAATCCTCAAGTCTTCGTCTATGGATCAAATACTTGACCAGCTTAGTTTACAATATATAGGAAACATCGGTAAGCAAGTTAAGTAAAATTATAAGGAAATTACTTTTCTAAACCCATACACAGAGTGATGATGTCAGAGTTTGCAAATTTATGAAATAATATTTTTCTTGGCAACATCAAAAGCAATTTCAGGGGAAAATGAGACATGAAGGTCTATCTTTGACACCTGTTCCATTTTGCTCTCCTCTTGTTCCTCATGGCTCCTTTCCCTCCAAGTGCCAAATGCTGATCTCTGCAAACCTCCTCTCCTCCAAATCAATTTGTCTCATGATTTTCTCCATCCTCTCTACTCAATCATCCAAACTTCCCAGTTTAAAGTGCCACTTTCTCAATGTGTTAGAGTGGCATTTCCCCCAACATGTCTGAGAACCAGAATCATCTAGGCATCTTTTTAAATATACATATATCTGGGCCCCATTTCATGTGTATGGAATCCAAATGGCTGAGAATAAAGCCCAGTGTTTGAACTATTTTCCCCAGTTATTCTGATCATCAAATTTGGAAAGACCCAGGATCTAGTCAACCAATTTAGATAGCTGACAAATTTTAAAAATAAATACAAGAACTTGTATGCATACATGCATAAGCCATGGACACAGACAATAGGCCTTGGGCAGGGGTTAGGGGCAGGTTAGAAGGAATCAATGGGGAAAAAAGGGGACATATGTAATACTTTCAACAATGAAGATTTAAAATAAATAAATAAATAAATAAATACCCAAAGGACTACTAATCACTAACTGTATACTCTTCAGGATCTCATTTACATTTTAACAGGGCATTCGAAGACAAAACTCCAAAAGTAAGCTGGCAGTTTGGGATATTTTGGACACTTTATTTACTTATTCACCAATCACCTCTGGAGTACCACATTGAGCTTTCCTAGTTTCTATATGAGGCAGTGGAGATATGAAAATGAATAAGGTGCTGCATTTGCAATAATGGAGCTGTAAATAGGAAAAAAAAACAAGAAACAGATGAATTTTATGCACAATAAAAATATCATGAGCAAAGACCTCTGGAACCCAAAAGAAAAGAGTAGGTAATTCCTCCTTGGGGAGTTAGGAAAAATGTTATTGAAAAAGGCGACATTTGATCTGGTCAAAGGATGAACAGTTTACCAAGTACACAAAGACGAATAGACATAACTAAAGGATGGAAAATAGTTAAGAATTCATCCTGCCTAGGCAGTGGATTGTACAGCTAGAGAACAGAGAGAGATGATTCTAACAAATAAGGAGTGAAGCCTTGTTGTTAAGGGACTTGAATGCCTTGCTAAATAGTTTATACCTTAAGTTTAAAGATGAATCAGTTAGGATTTGTTTGGTTGTAAGGGACAGAAATCTCAAATCAAACTCTCATGGCGGGGTGGGCGGGGGGGGGGGCGCGGATAAGGGGAGGTAGAGGAGTAGCTTTAGCAACTGGTGCAACCAGAAGTTCAAACTGTTCCTGCAGGACTCACTTCCTGGCATCTCTGCTTTCTTCTTTGCTGCTTTTATTTCAGGCTCCACCTGGTGGCAAGAAAGTTGCCAGAGCCTTAGAGCTACATTTCTTTCCAAGAACTAATCCAAAAGAAAACAATGTCAATTTCCCATAGCTCTCTTCTCAAACTCAAGGTCCTTTCAAGTGGCCAGACAGCTACCAACCACTTGAGGACTACCTGCTCCCAGGCTCTTCTCTAAATGAGAGTGTTTCTTCTCCGTAGCTATACTACACATTCCAAGATTCAATCTGATTGTACCAAATTTGTTTTATTGTCCCATCTCTGGACTAATTACTGGGCTGGGGATTGGAGGGGAATGGCATGGGGCAGTTGACTGGCCAGGACTGAAAGAACACCAATCTAAAACAATCCTGTTGTTAAAGGAATTTTGTAACTTTACTAAGAAGGCAAGAGAATTGAATGCTGAGTGTCAGAAACAAATATATTAATACAACAGAAGTAATTCTGGCAGCAGGCTGAATTGGGCTGAGGGGACAGCGGTAGCAGAGTCAAAATGCAAGATGTTAGCCTGAATTAAACTGAGAGCATTCAAGAGGAGAAATAAGATATAAAATTGTTTATGTAGTGGAATCTATTGGGTCTCTATATGATTGGGTGTGGAAGGGAAGAGAGACAGAAGAGATAATAATAACTCCGGTGTTTTTCTTTCACTGTCAATAAAATCATCATCTGTATGCAAAACTGGGCCTGTTGTTAGAGATATTTTCAGGACATAACTCACACTTTCTCCAGATAGTCTTTTTGCTCATATGATCCAAATGAGTAAATGCTAAATCTCTCTGAAGTAACTAAAACTACAAAAACACTGATGATCTTGCACTAATACAACCTCACATAGACACATAGGCATACATTTTTATTTTTATTTTAATCTATGTGCTGCTAAATAATTCAATGTTAATTAAAATTGTTAGTTTGTGATAATGTTATTACCTTACAGCTAATTTTTCAGCAGAATCTTTTTAGAAAGATATTCCTATGAGCCCCTTAAAAGAAAAAAATAACTCTAAATCCAAGGTGTTTCTGTTGATTTTTAACTGTTAAAACTACCCTTAATTACAGTTGTAAAGAAGTTTCAGTAAAGATATATTAAGCAAATTGAAACTGTTAGAACAAAACTAATTCAAAAACTCTATCTGCTTATGTGCTCTTAAGAATACTAAATATAAAATGTAAATTATAGATGCACTTTATCAAAGGATTCATCAAAAATGGAATTTTTTTCAGCCTTGCCTATTCCATTAGTCTTTCAACTTGTTGCTCATTATTAAAGAAGATAAAATGTTTTATACACAATATGCAAGCAATTTAAATTACCTCAATGTATCCTTTTAAGTAGCTGTCATTTGTGTCTGAACATTCCCTGTCAGAGTGATTCCAGATCCCATTTAACTGTGCAATTCAATATTTTACGGAGACACTACTCTCATGATTGTCTACACACTTAAAACTTATTACTGCTAGACTTCATTGAAAGAGCATAGACAACAAGTAAGCTTTGTATTATTTGTTACATAAATTATACTCCTTTTGTGAGGAAACTGTGTTTAAAATGTGTTTTATGTTGGATTAAGGGCAACTATAAGGAAGCAAAACAAGCGAGAAGAAAGGAGATGGGTTTTAGTCACATTCTTTAGATTCACTGACTTAAAAGCTAAAGGAAGCAGGCAGATCAGCAGGATGCAGAAAGACCACAAATCTGCACAGAAATAGGCAATATCCCTGATATTTTCATCGGAGATGGGAGTCCAACTACAACCACTGGCCTATTAGGTAAACATTCTTCCAGGAGGTGAGCATGCTGGAGGCCACAGTCAGCACACACCAAGAGTTCTTGGCACTCAGTGCTCACGTTCCTTCTCTCTACCATTGGGGATGAAAGAAACAGAGAGGCAGAAGCTCCAGGAGAGAAGCTGAGGGAAGCTTTTGGGTTTTGACGGCATAACTGTCTAGAAGATTCACATCTTGGCTAACCTTGAGCTTTCTGTCTCTGAGCCTCGTTTTCCTTGCTTGTTAAATATGGCCAGATCAGTCACATGCCATATAACAGATCCAGGTCATCAAAGAACCCCATGTACAAAGGTGGTCAGATAAGATTATAATGGAACTGAAAAATTCCTGTCACCTAGTGACTTCGTAGTCATCATTACATCATAGGACAAAGCATTACTCATGTGTTTGTGGTGATGCTGGTATAAGCAAACCTACTGTGCTGACAGTCATATAGAAGTATAGCACATACAATTATGCACATTACATAATGCTTGATAATGATAATAAACAAATGTTACTGGTTTCTGTATTTACATACTATACTTTTTATTGCTATCCTAGAGTGTAGTATTGTTTTTACTTATAAAATAATGAAGTTTTCTGTAAAGCAGTATGTCGTATTATGCAGGCAGCAGCCCCATACATAGTGTGTTTGCCATGTCCCTTGGTTGCAGCATTTCTCTTGTGCTTGGTTTAAATATTGTGTTGGTTTAGACAGTAACATGCTATACAGACTTGTTTGTAGCCTAGGAGCCATAGGCTATACCATACAGCCCAGGTGTGTAGTAGGTTACACCATGTAGGTTTGTGTAAGTGCACTCTATGATGCCCAACAATAAAGTCACCTAACAATGCATTTCTCAGAGCATATGCCCTTTGTTAAATGGGGCATGACTATAATGCCTACCTTCAAGGATGATACTCGATATAGCAATTATCAAGAAAGGCACACGTTCCAAACACTCAGCAATAAAGGGTGGCCAGTTCGACCAGACATAGTTGGTGAATGCCAGCTTAATACCTGACCTCCTTCCCTTCACAAAGTTGATATGGCCATTAAATGAGGTATCTGTGAAAACCACAACAGCACAGTATCAATAGGAGCTCAAGATATTTATCTTGTTCTGCTTCTTCCAATTCCTGGGCCTTCACTCAATGCACAAGACCGCCTCCACCCATATTCTCTTGATCTCAATGGCACCATTTCCAGAAAGTCCTACACTTGAATGAGGGCCAACTCTAGGCCAGATAAATTACAGATATGTTTATAGATACATAATTTATTACAGATAAATAATCATAGCCTGTCAGAAAACATAGGTAGTTAAAAAATAGTCATTTATTCTTACAACTTTCTCTATGTGCCTTCTTTTTAAATTCCCATGAATTACCACCCATGTACTGATGATTCCCAAATCTGTCTCCAATTCAAATCTTCTTAACTCTATCTTTAACAGCTCCATTTATGCCACTCATTCATTCATTCATTCATTCATTCAAGAGAAATTCATTTAGCAACTGCTAGGTGCCAGATCTCTGCTAAGCATTGGTTATTTAGTAGTGAGCAAAACAGATACCCCAATCAGAACATGTAAAAAAAAAAAGGTATCATCTCTTACCAGAATCAAATCATGTTCCCGTGTTTCCTAATTCAGTGAATGGCATCACCAATTAACCCATTGCCCAAGTCAGAGTCTTACCTGCCAGGCTTGATTCTTCTTCCTTACCCTCTCATACCCCACATAAAATTAACCTCACCAATTATGAAAGTTGATTCTCCAAAACAGACTATTCCCTCATGAATAGTTTTTAGGACCACATTTATTGATAAGAGAAGATTCGCATTTCTATGCCTCTTTTAGTAATTTTTAAATTTTTAAGAATGTTGCAACTTTTAAGAGCACACTGCTTTATATTGAGAAGATAAAATTTTTTAAAATAAAATAGAAGCGCATTTACCTGGCAGACAAAAAGCTTTTCCTCACTTTCCTTTCAGCATCCTGAAGCATTATTGCTCTGGCCCTCTGTGCCCTCCGTGCTACCTTTAATGATCACTTTGAGATTGATTCCACCTTGAGGTGTGTTTCACAGCAATTGTGACCTCTGACTTCCCATTTTCCCATTGAAATGTATGTGGTGCACTCCTGCTAAGAAACAACCCACATGTTTTGTCTTTTGAAGGGAAAGTCTTACCCTAAAATTCTCTTTGCTATTACGCTTTATATTCTATCAGCAAGAGGCAAGGTTCGGGAAGAGAACACTGTTTCTTTTGGTGGTGTTATATTCTAGCAGAGTTTGCACAACATCTGAAATTGCAGGCTGAAACCGGGGGTCAAATACATAGTAGCAACTGCTGGGCTTTGAAATGCCTTTTTTTCACTTTACTAAAAAAAAATCTGCAAGGCCCATGCTGTCCTATCACAGTTACATTCTTTCTTTGAATAACTTATGTTTAACTTTTGCTTTACTTTATGGCTAAGAGAATTTCACATATCAAAGAAGAAGGTTCAGACAGGTCTAAAATAGTCCCTGAATATCTAAGTGCTAAGGCAAGGAGCTATATAAAAACTAACATATGCACATGACAGAAGCTGCATTATTTAACCTGCTATCCCTTTGCAGCTTTTGTGCTTTGCAGAGCTCTAAATCAATACGTAATCCTATCAGGATTTACTCATTCATTTAACAAGTGAATATCCTTTGAGTTTAGAACCAAGCCCTGTTTTAGGTAAGGGGCATAGGAAAGGAAGAAGTCAAGCTCATGGTGCTAATTGAACATTTATTTAAAGAATAAAGAAAAGAGCCCTGGCTAGTGGAGCTCAGTTGGTTAAGCATCATCCTGTGCACCAGGAGGTTTCTGGGTTCAATTTCTGGTCAAGGGCAAATGCCTGGAGTTTCGGTCTCTATCCCCAGTAGGAGGTGTGCAGGAGGCAGCAGATTGGTGTTATACTCTCACATTTATGTTTCTCTCTCCCGTTCCCTTCTTGTCTCTTTAAAAATCAATAAACTATTAAAAATAATTTTTAAATCTTTTTAAAATAAAGAAAAGAATGTGCATAACTATATTATTAAACTTGTTTCTAGAAAAACTATCATTCATACTCCCCAAATTACAATTTACTCTCAGTTTTCTTCTGGTCACTGCCTTAAGTCTAATAGAATACTAGAAAGGGAGTCATGGGTGGACCTCTTTCATATGCTAGGGCAGTGCCAGGGAAAGGCAGCATCACTTGCCCCTTGATACCTAAGTAAATTTTGCCACAGCCTTTGGTTTACTAATTCATTCAATGAATATCGCGTAAGTTATTAAAATATATCAGACACGCCCTGACCGGTTTGGCTCAGTGGATAGAGCATCAGCCTGCGGACTGAAGGGTCCCAGGTTCGATTCTGGTCAAGGGCATGTACCTTGGTTGCGGGCACATCCCCACTAGGAGGTGTGCAGGAGGCAGCTGATCGATGTTTCTCTCTCATCGATAGTTCTCACTCTATCCCTCACCCTTCCTCTCTGTAAAAAATCAATAAAATATATTTTAAATAAATAAATAAATAAATAAATAAATAAAATATATCAGACACTATGTTGAAGACTGGGGCTACTATTGCAGTTAAAATAGAAAATACCCTGTCCTCAGACAACTTAAGTTCTGGTGGAAAAGGCAGGCATTAATCAAATAATATCACAAATATACAATTATAAAACAGAAAGACTCCTGTGAAGAGATAAAGAACCTAATTTTGAGCCACATAATCCATGCTATGCCCTTCAACTTTTATTTATTTATTTACTTATTTATTTATTAATTAATTATCTACATTGATTATTGTTCTTTTTTGAAAGTAAAGAGCCATTACGAAGTTGGGAAGTGCTGACTTTAGTCAGGGTAAATATTTAGAGACAAAACCCAGGAATGAGCCACTGTTACTCTACATATCCCTGTCTAGACTCACACTATGGATATATTCCCATGAGAATAGGTGAGAGTTACCAAAACTTACAACTTGTTCGTTCTTTTTGGCTGAAACATTTCCTTTTATCCCCAGGTACAGCACTATTGCTGCTTTCCTTCATTGTTGGGGTCAGTAAGTGTCAGGATAGAAACACAGGTTTTAGAATAAGAAATCTAACACTTAATAGTTTGTAATCACCCTGCATCTCAGTTTCCCTCTCTCTAACATGGGGATACTACTTTCCCCTATAGGGTATAATGGGAATTAAGTAATAAATTTAAGTACTGAGTCCATTCTCATACCTAATAGACTTAAAACACATTATCTTTGTATGTGTGTGTGTATTCTCCCATAACATTCTCTAATTTATCTCCTTTGTCTGTAGTTTCATTTTCAATTCAGATCATATACAAATGGACAGTTGACATCTTTGCTGGGTTATCTAATAAGCATTTCAAGTTTAGTATGTAAAAGCCCAACATGTAAATTACCCTACGGCCATCAGGTGCCTGTCCCCCTCCCCCCACACACAGCTCCAAACTTTGAACTTGAAGTTATACTCACCTTCTCTTTTTCTTTTTCCAATTTTAATTATCAATAAATACTGTCAGGTTTACTTTCAAAATATATTTAGAATCTTAGTACTTACCACTATTTTCTGTGGTGAAAATCTTGATTCAAGTCATTATTGTCCCTCATCATCTCACCAACCTCTCTGCTTCTACTTTTGAGTCCATGCAGAGTAGTCAGCATAATCAGATATTTTTCTCACCCATTCAAGGCACTCCAATGGCTTTTCATTGCAATTAGAATAAAAATCAAAGTGCCAGCCACAATTTATAATCTCTTTTATGATCTGGTCCCTGTGCACCATCTCCATGACTTTTCTCTCTTACAAATCTCCCCTTTAATGACTCCATTTTAGTCACTTCACCTATCTTGAGACCTGTAATGTGTATGTCTTGTTCCCCCTGTTGGAAATGCTATTCCCAAAATATCCTTGTGGCTCATTTCAGCTCATTCAGCTCTAAAACTGTTCTCCAGCTCATTCAGCTCTAAAACTGTCCTCCATCACTCTTTCCTTTTGCTAACATAATCCTTTCATTCTACAATTTAAAGTCTGCTAACTTCTCTGATTTCAGAACACAGGTAAATATTTTTTAAAATATATTTTATTGATTTTTTACAGAGAGGAAGGGAGAGGGATAGAAAGTTAGAAATGTCGATGAGAGAGAAACATCGATCAACTGCCTCCTGCACACCCCCCACTGGGGATGTGCCCCCAACCAAGGTACATGCCCTTGACTGGAATCGAACCCGGGACCCCTCAGTCCGCAGGCCAATGCTCTATCCACTGAGCCAAACCGGTCAGGGCTACAGGTAAATATTTTAGCGACACCATACAAGAGGCTCTACAGTCTGACACCAGCATAAATGTTTAGACTCACCTTCCTCCATCCACTCCCTCTGCATTTCACTTCACTTTGCTTTTTTTCTTCCTGTGATAGTTTTCTTGAAGATCGCAATAAATTCTTGTGGGTTTAATTACAGTGCCTGAATTCAAGCAACTTGATGCCTGTGGTTCTGCCTTCTTTCATCCCTCATGGGACACTGATAAAAAAAAAAAAGTGTCCTAGTTTTGATCATGCATATTGGCTTACTGTGTACACTGCTGTTCTCTACTGCCTGTATTTATGCTCCAGAATGTCCTAAGGAATTGTTTTTTAATTTAAGGTCTTTTTCCCTTCTTATGAATTTATTATTTTGGGAGCATCTTGCTGTTGTCATATGCAGCTCAGTGAAGTTAAAGGGCAGCAGGGCTGGCTTCTCTGCTGGTGGACACCATCATCCAGGATTCTGCCATTATTGTTCCAGGTTTGCCACCTGAAGACATAGGTAACTGATGTGACTCATCCAAAAACCCATTTGAAGTCTCTGGCAGTGAACTAAGAAATGTAGATGAAAGATAACCAATAAAACTGTCGTGGATATATAAATATATTTCATTACTTTAGGTTTATTCTTTCCACTCAAGCCCATGATGATGATTTGGTTTTACTCAGTACATTTATGGCTCCTATTTATTTTGTCCATTTGGTTGTCTATAAAATATCTATTTATTTTTGATGCGTGCTAACACACTGCTTGTTCCCAGGGATTAAAGGAATGTAAGTGAAGCACAGTGGCTGACAGGGAGTAGGCACTCAGCAGTGTTTTTAAATGATAAACAAATCAATGACTGGGAAACACAGTATTTATCTACAAGGACATTTAGCAGAAAAGATAGGAAGGTAAAAACAATAAGAAGACAGTATCATTTAAGAAGGTATAAAAATGTACCCAGAACAGTGCCTGGCATATAGTATGCAACAAATATTTGTGTAATGAATGGCTATGAATGAATAAAGAGGTACTTACTATTGTGAGTTGACAGAAAATGAAACATCTAATTTTGCCAAAGACATAGGGAAAGAATCACTGAGGAGGTATTCTCTGAGGCAGATCTAAAGTTGTCTTTGCTATATGCCAGGTGAAACGTGGAAGGCTGGCTTGCTGACTATTGGAACAATATGTGCTAAGTAGCATTACATAATTTATGGGGCCCCATGCAAAATAAAAGTATGGGGTCAGGTTCTTGTTCCTAAAATATGAGGGAAAGTGTTGTTTAAGGTACTAAAATATAAAGCTTTTCCTTTCTCCCACATGCCGTTGTGGTTAAGTACTTGTTATTTAATGTCATTTTAAGCCAGCTGCTGCCCCGATCACCCCTCAGGAGCAGGGGTGGTGGAGAAGCCCTCAGGGATGATTGGGGCCAGCAGCCGCAGCTCACACCCACTGATGGCACTGAGCGATCGGGACTGCAGGTGTGAGCGGGGCTGGCACCAGCAGCAGGTGCGAGTGCCAGGTGGGACCACGGCGCGCAGGAGCGATGAATTTTCAATAACCACCAGACGCTCGCCCAATGACAGCGATCTGTGCCCTGCCTTGGTCTGGTGCCCCTGCTCACTTGCTCCACCATCCCACCACAGCCAACGCCCTCATGTTCTGCGCACACCTCCTGGTGGGCAGTGCACTTCATAATGACTGGTTGTTCAGTTGTTCGGTTGTTCCACCATTCGGTCTACTTGCATATTAGCCTTTAATTATATAGGATTCCTTGATATTCCATTTTCTGGTGGTTTCTTTTGTGGGGGTTGCTTTGTTTTGAGGGGTTTTTGTTTTGTTTTGTGTGTTTGTTTTACACTTAAAGTAAGTTCTAATTCAGTAGGAAAGTGTGGCCTCTCAGGCTATCTGTGCCTCTGCTGACTCAATTGTAGGCAATACATGTACTTTGCATGATGATGCACTGAACTTCAGCACATTGTGGGTCCACCAGAATTCTATACTCATGGGGAGCATCTCAAATCCTGTGGGCAAATACAGCAACAAGCAAAGTTGGGCAGACATCATGTATCAACTCTCTGCTCATGCTCATGTTCCTTTGCCTCTGTTTTCACTCATGAAACACATGTTCAAAGATAATAGTGAGACTTTCCAGACTATAGCACAGCATTCAGTCAAGTGTGAGGACCTTCTGTGTGTGTGACTTCATGCAACTGCATGGATTGCATGCTCATGAAGCATGCCCTGGGTTTAAGACACAAAGGCATGAGCCAGAGGTATGTATATCAGGGGAACCTGGCATGGCCCAACTATGAGGGAGCCTAGTGGATAAGTGTGGCCAGAGAGGTAGATAAGGGCAGTTTCCCGTTGCCCTAGTAATTTAAAGGAAAAATATTCCCAATCCAGGTCTATAGAGACAAAGGACAGAGGACCCAGTTCTGTGCTGACTGTCGGATCAGATTGCCAGGGTTCAATATCTGTTCTATTAGTTTACTACTTGTAAGACCTTAGGAACGTTACTTGTATGGTCTGTGCCTCAGTTTCTTCATCTATAAAAATTATAAAATAAGAGTTGCAAAAGCATTTAGGATGGGTTGGACTTTTAATAAGCATAGAATAAATGTTAGCTGTTATTACTTAACCTCTGGAATCATTCATTCAAATACTTAACTGATCACCAATTATGTACCAGGTACTCAGCTAATAGATATTGTAAGACCAAGACTTATAAAGACACCTGAACTGTGGCAATAAACAATTTAAACCATGGCAAGAGAAGGGTCTTAAGAGAGTACACTAAGATGACACTCATCACAGCAAAAGACATTATTGGAAATGGACCATTACTTATAGCTGGCCAGCTAAATGTTTTATTTGTTAAGAAAGGGCCTGGGGGGCGGGGGTTGGCAGCAATGTGGACAAAAGCAGCACACACAGATGCGTTACGCAAACTCTGTAAAAATTTGATTTTTTAAGGTTGGCTCCGGACAGTACAACACTTACAAGGGTGTGGATGGTTGTGGCTTAAGAAGTTGCATATTCCTTCTGGCCCAAACAAAATGGTTTACCTAAGAAGATATCCAACAAATATTTTTAGATCAGACTTTGACTAGAATATTGGTGGAAGTGTTCAATAAACATTTCATAAAGTGTCAGATATGGTAGATGTATGTACATCTGTTTATAAATGTTAAGAGCCCATGTGTGCAAATTGTTCCATTTGCCAATTGGACCATTCTCTCTATCCCCAAAACATTTATTTCAAGAAAACATTTAGACTGATGTAGAAGCATAAAACCTATTACCTCTCTTACTTTAGACATTGGTACAAAGTATTTCTACCATGAGTGAATTAATAATCATGTGCACTAGACTTCTACCTTTGCTCAACTACATTTCATTTTCTGCACAACAGCAGATTATAAATTATAAATCCGATTCTATTTCACTGCATGAAACCCTTCAATAACTCCCCAGTGCAATTAGAATAAAATCAAAACTATTTAGCATATGTTCAAAGATGAATAGTACATTCCACCTTAGTTCATCATCTTCCCCCCTCTCCTTTAGTAAGTTTATTTCACTAAGCAGATCTCCTTCCTGGAAGACACTGCCAAACTCCTTCCCTTATGTTTGATATATACTTGGCCTAGAATTCTTGGGCTCCAGGTATTCCCATAGCTGACTTCTTATATCCAATGGAATCTCAACTGAACTATCAATTTCTCAGAACAGCCTTCTCTGGCTGTCGTATCAAAAACCCTCCTCTCCTTCCAGTTCACTTTCTATCCCATTACCATAGTTAATTTTTAATTTTTTTCATAGCATTTTTTTATTCTCGAAATTCTTACTTTGTGTTTACGTGTTATTATTTGTTTTACCCTGAAGAGTAAGCTCTGTTAACCAGGGACTTTGTTTATTTGCCACTATATCTCCATCACCACAGCTGTCACTGGCACCCAACAGGACCTGGCCAGAATAAGTATGTGGCTGAATAAACGATCAAATGGGTGAAGAAACTGCCTTGATAACTTTATTTTTAGCCTTCTTATTCTTTCCATTGTATAGTTTGTGGTGCACTTCAGAAGTGTAAGCAATCACTCAGTTGATGTTCTAATGATTTCTGTCAAAGAGAGTTAATATTTGATCTGGTTTGGAAAGTTTTTGGTGTTTTATCTTATTTGGGCAGGAAAAAAAATAGCTTATTCTCTAAAATGCATTCCCAGAAAACAATCCAATTTTCAGAGGAGAACTGAAACAAATATTACAGCTCCAAGTGCTGCCTTAACCATGGAATTTTAGAAAGTACAGCTATAAACAAATCAATCTAGTGGGCAGAAATCATTCACTCATGCTCCAATTGTACAAGGCCCTGCTCAATCTCATTAACTCTGTGAAGCATCCCCAGAGCCTCCATTCTTCTCAGTTAAATTAATCACTCCCAAATCTTAGTTTCTATATCTACTTTCTATACCTATCTTTGCTAGTGTGGCAAATTATATTTAACACTTTAGGTATCTGTCTTTTCTACCAGATTGATAAATCCTTTGGGACAAGGCTCATATTCATTTCTCTGTCTAGCCTTGGTGCCTATTACATAGTAGAAATCAAGCCTTTCAATTAACACATATAGTCAATCATTCTTCAAAATGAGATGTGTCTTCAGGCTTTCAGAGTCTGAGGATCTTCAGAGGCCTTAGGGACCTATAGCTATGCTAATATTGAGCCAATGTCTCTAGGGAGAAAATATAGCATAAATTGGGGTTTGGGAAGTGGAAAGGCCTTTTCATTAACCAGATTCACCCCTCAACAGCAGTGTGGCTTTGAGCGCTTCATATGTAACCCATGTAAGACTCAGTTTCATCACTTCAAGGGTGAAAATTTGAAAACATTCCTAAAGGATTGTTGTATGGATTAAGCAAGATGAAATCCCTGAAGTGTTTACCACAGTACCCCTGTGGTTTAGTCATCACTAAATCACAATGACGACTGTTGTGGCAGAGTAGACAGAGGTAGAGATGGAGCTTATATTTTAAATGAATGGCATAAATACAAGAGACTGAGTGTAATTCTCTTTACATCCTGTAAGAAGAAAGTGGAACTGAAAGTTCTAATTTGCATTAAGGGGGTGTGTTCTTCTGTATATTAAGAGCTGATTTCATAGACATTTTGCCTTTTATGGATCACTTCATCTATAAAAGGCAAGATTTTTTTGATATTATTTTTATTGGGCCACTGCAAGTTTTAACTTCTGCCAGATTGACTAGCAACAACATAGACTGCTCATACTGAACTTGATATTTTTTTAAAAACTCAAAACAAAAGAGCAACCTTTAAAATATGCTCAAGTGAGTTTAAAACTGTATTGACGCCTCAGCTCCTGGTCTAAATACTGGGTCTTATACATGAGTTAAGAATGGTTTGTCCATTCTTGCATGGCTGAAAAAAATAAAAAGGGAGGATATTTCATGACACAGGAGAATTATAGAAAATATAAGCTCCAATGTCCATAAATAACGTTCTATTGGAACACAGCCTCTTTAGTATAATTTTGATAGAGTTGAGTAGTCATAAGAGACCCTATGGCCAGCAAAACCTAAAATTTTACTGTCTGATCCTCTACAGATAAGGTTTGCCAATGCTTACTCAAAAGCCATCATCTTTATATTCATGCCCTATGGGAAAGGACTGCTCTCCCCAAAATGCCTCCACCTGCCCCAACCTGCACCCCAACCTCATAGTGTGGAGTCACTTTCTATTACTCATTCAGACACTCACGCAAGAAGGCAATTTTGTTAATTCACCACATCAGCCTTATTCTCCAAAATAACATCATGTTTTAGGGGCTAAATCTAACATTCTCCTGATTTACTATACCTGTTAAAATGCTTCAGAATCACTATAATTGCCTTTAAAACTGAGGGCATTCTTCTTAGTTATTTAACTAATTTAGCCTGACTTTTCATGAGAATGGGATATGTTGTGAAATAGCTTTAAAAGGCACCTAATGCTTGTCCCGGACAGTGTACTCCACTTCATATACTTTGTGAAATAAAGGCAATTTTCTTTTTAGCTTTTTGCTTAAAAAGGAGAAAGAGAAAGAGAGGGAGAGAGATTTGTTCTTAGGCTTCATGAAATACTGTAATAAGTTGCTGTTGCATTTACTTGATGATAAACTTCAGAGAGAACAAAAATGTAATACTTAGAAAATTATCATGTCACTTATTGTGCCAGATAGTCCTCCTAAGACATGCCTGTGCTTTTTGTATTTTTTTCTTATTATGATTCTCTGACTTCCTCACCTCCATTTTCAGTCCCAACACAAATTCAGAAAACTCTAAGTGCTTATCCACCAACACACCTTTCCATTTCTCATTTTCCAAGTAAATCAGCAAATCTGAGCTGGTGGCAGAGCCAGTGAATTGCTCCACAACGCCCCTGCCCTCAATTAACATCTCCTCCAGGCAACCCAACTGAAATGACATCTTAAGGAAAGCGAGGTGCAAACTGATGAAAGGAGGAGAAATCTTTTGTACTGGAATTATTAGGATAACATCTAAATAGTCACCTTTTTCTTCCATCCAAGTATTAAAAACAGAGACAAAGTCCTGAAAATATTTACAATTTTTTAAAAAGTAATCACTATCCAGATTGATTGGAAATGCTGCTCTGTAATGGTTCGTAGACCTTGAACTCGGCCACCAGTATGCGAGGCACCACCTCTCTAAACATAGTTTGTACCCTTTCAGGATGAAAACAACTAAAACATTCATTCAGGCACTGAAACAAATACTAAGGGCGTCAATGACAAATTGATCCAAATACACACATACACACACACACACACACACACACACACACACCCTAAAGGCATATACACATACATGTCCAATTAGAGAAAGCTGAATACTTGCAAATTAGTCCCCTGAATTAATACAATCAGGTTAGTTAGTGATAAATGTAAAAATTAGGATGCTGCAAGTAAGTTTCTCTGTAGTTTGCTTACTCTATCTTAAAAAAATATATAGCATTTAGGTACCATTTTCCTCAGACTTGTAGCCAGGGAAAAAGAAAAAGCATTTTACAATTCCAAAGCTGAAAAGAAGAGCTATAGTATAGAGATGTGTCAGCTGATAAAAGTAAAGCTGACCAGGAAGCTTTTAAATTATTTTCAAAATCCTTTATCAAGCTATATTCTATTATAGAACATGGCGGCTTTTTAAATTGGATTTCCCTCAAGCTGTGAAAGTTAGCTTGTTGTTCTGCCACAATCTTCTTTGAGGGAGCCTGAGGGTTATTAACCCTCTACCTTAGGAAAAACCGACAGTTCCCAAAACCAAGTCAAGGGGAGCTAGCACTGCAAACATATAGAGAGCCCAGCAGAGTGTGTGTTCATTAATTGAACGGATATTTATTGAGCCCTACTAAGTGCTGTGAATACATTAGCAAACAAAACAGACAAAAAGTCCGACCATTGATGAGCTTACCTTCTAGTTGAGGGAGATAGATAATAGACAATTAGTATATCAAAGAGTAAATAACATAGTATATTAAAGATTATTAGTTCAATGGAAAAATTAAGCAAGGTAAGAAGGATTGAAGTGCAGGGCTTATAATTTTAAAAGTTGTCAAAGATGTTTGCCTCATTGAGAAGGAAACATGATGTTATCTGAGGTGTTAATACCCTGGAGAAGAATGATTCAGACAAAGAAAGAGCTAGTAAAATAACCCTGGGAATGGAATGTGCCAGGCATGCTGAAAACAATCAAGGAGACAAGTCAGGAGTAGGCATAGATTGAGTGTGGGTAAAAGTAGAAGGCTCCTAATGTGTAAATTAAGGAAGAAGGAAGGATTTGGAGTAATAATCTGAAAATAATGAGGACTCATTGGCAGATTTTGAACAGAGGCATGTTGTGATGTTGGAGTAACAGAGCATATTGTTTTGAGATGGCATAAGTGTTTCAGAAGTTGAAATTTATTCTCATCTATGAAGCATGACTTGTCTCATATGAGATAGAGCACTATGAACATGGTACAGTTGAAACTCCTTGTTTAGAACTCAGAATTGACTAGTTGCTGAGTGATAAGTTAGTCATTTAATCTCTCTGTGCCCCGAAGAGGTTGTAAAGAATAATGTGACCTGCCACATGTAACTCTTAGAATGGTTTGATGAACTGGGGAAATATGAGAGAAAGAGAAAGTGTCGGATCAATATTGGGTATCTTGTAGCTATAGAGTTGATGAGGATCTTGTGTACAATCTGGTTGTCACAACAATTATAGTCCTTTTTGTCAGGTGCCAGAGTGTCTCTACTGAGGCTAGAAAGTCAAATTTTCAGAAGATCGTTATAGTTGTGAGAATGATGGGATATAAAGTATGTGTAAGAGCGTTACGATGATAATGCAGCAGAGAAGCTGGCAGGAGGCCACTGGTAGATGTCAGGTCAATCTATCAGATGGAAAACTCAGAAGTGATATGAAAACTGTGGGAGGAGAAGCTCAATCCCAAGCCAAGCATGTCACTGATGTTAAGTGACCGTGCCAGCTACTGGGAAAGCTAAGAAAGAGAATAACATGGGCCATTATGAAAATGTCTGCTTTGACTTTTACCATCCCTGCTAGAAAACAGGATTTTGTTAGCTGAAAAATTAAATAAAATTAGATATTTTTTAATGTCAAAAATGAGTGAAATGTTTTGTAAGATTATAACCCATAGGAAAAAAATATATCAATATGTTTACCTAAAAATGGAACAATAAGATTTAGACTCTCTTGCATAATGTGAGGGACATTAATGCCTACTTAATCAAAACCCTGCAGGTCATATTCCATAGAATACCAACTATGGAAAACAAGTTTGCTCCATTCAGACACTTTCTCTATGATTTAAAGATTTTAAAAGAAATTTATTTGTGATATTTTTAAAATCTATTAAGTGAACTGTTTGTACAAACATTAGCCCTCCCAGCTCCCGTGTCAGAAAAAAATGAATAGGTTTACCAAATATCTTCTAAAAGGAGGTCTAGAGGGATCAATAGATACAATAGGAATGTCTTGATGGCAGAGAATAAAGACTGAGGGAAGTATTTCCCAAAGTGGGTTACCAATAGTTTGTGCTGAAAAGGGTAGAGGGGTCTGTAGACAAAAAGATTTGGTAAATATTTGTCAAGAGAATATTATGCTTAAAAAAAAAAGGCAAACTAGATAATAGAATAAAATGAACCCTGTAGAAGGAGGGAGGGAGGAACCAGCAAGGAACCTAGTGAGAAACCTAATTCAAAGCGGCACAATGCACAGGGACACAAAACCCTAAAGAGAAAGTATCTTATTTTACAGTTTTGCTTAATACACACCTGTCACAAGCTATGAAAAAAACTATTTGGTGTTCACGGTATTTTTAGAGTATCTGGTTTCCTCTTTTGCAGCTGTAAAAGCTGAGTCTCCAAGAGGTTCAATGATTTACCTCAGGCCACTGAGCCAAAATTGGGTCTTAAATTCAAGTCTTCAATCAAAATAATATTCTTTGACTTCTAAACTGCTAATACCACAAAAAGAATGAGTGATTCTTACAATAAACTTATACTCTCCTTTCCTCTTAGGCAGATTATTTCTAATGGTTTTTGCATTTAAAGCTGAATTTTCCTTCTTTGGAAAAAAGTCTCCCAGATTCCTAGCATAAAAGAACTCTTTGCGCCTACCAACTGTCCCATGAATATTGGTGGGCTGAAAATTTATGCCATGTTTTACTTCTTTTTACTTTTTTTCTATCATTTCATCATCAATAAAATTTTATCACTGTTTGGAGATCTGAGACAATTATAGAGATGGTGTTAGGAAAATATTAGGATAATAGATAGCTTAAGACATAGCAGCATGATAAAATTAGGTCTGTTATGAGAAATGTAGTATCAGACATTAAATTCAAAGTCAACAATCTCAACAATGCTGAAAAAAGAGATACACACAAACAAATTGCTATATGTAAAACCCTATGATAATTAAATAATTATTCTATAATCTCATTAACATTATTGTACCTACATCAATTTCCTGGTTTTGATGTTGTAGTAGAGTTATATATGTTGTCTCCATTGAGAAAAGCTGAATGAAAGATAAACAGAGTATGAAATATTTTTTTACCTCCTGTGGGTCTATAATTATTTCAAAATAATAAGTTAAAAACAGAGAAAAGAACGAACAAAATAAAGGCATAATTCAGAAAAGAAATCCATATGTCTCTTCAAGGTACCAAAATGGCAAATGGCACAGACAGGTTAAGAACCCTGCTCTAATCCTTCCTGGTAACCACAAGAGTAGGATAAGTCCCAAGACAGGCCTGGGCATTGCCTATAGCAGTGATGGCGAATCTTTTGAGCTCGGCATATCAAAATTTTGAAAAACCCTAACTTAACTCTGGTGCCAGGTCACATATAGAAATATTCATAATTTTTTTTTTGATATTTGCAACCATAGTAAAAAAAAAGATTTATATTTTTGACATTTATTTTATATATTTAAATGCCATTTAACAAAGAAAAATCAACCAAAAAATATGTATAAAATGAACAAAAACAGAAAAACAATGTACATTTAGGAAAAAATAATAATAAAAACAATGATAATCAAATGGTACGAAAACTAGAAATTAGTGACATTTTTGGTGCTGAAGTTTGTCTGCTAATTCTTTGATTGCAGGTTCATACTTGGTGCACTTCAAGGCCAAACAAGTGCCACTAACTTCATCTGTTAGCCGGTTTCTTTTGTTCGTTTTAATATTATTTAATGCTGAGAACAAAGTCTCACAAAAATATGTTGATGAAAAAATTGTTAGCAAAGCCATCGCTAGATTTTTTATGTCGCTAAAAGTGTCAGGTACTCTGTTCCAAGCACTCAAAATTTCTTGTTCGTACTTGCACTCTTCTTCATTATTCAAAAGATTTCGTTCCAGATTTTCAAGTTTCTACCTTAAGTCGACAAACACATGAGTCCAAATGCTACCTTGAAAATCTGCAAGTTGCATCTCTAAATCATCAATTTGCATCCATTGGAAATCCTTTAATTCCAAAGTACACTGTAAACAACTACATCCAGATACTTAATTATTTTAATGGTCTGTTCTAGGCTTCTAAATTGGTTGAATCTTTCGCTGAACTGTTCAAATAACGAGTTTACTATATTCTGGTACATAAGTATGGACTCCATTACACTCGTTGTAGTGGCCTTCTTGAAATACTTTTTTATCCGAGGAAAATATAAGTTTTAGTTTCAATATCTCGCTTGAAAATTTTAAGTTTACTTTCAAAAGATTTGATGTATCCAAACATAACGTCAATACTTTTGCCAAAACCTTGTAATTTTAAGTTCAGTTCATTCATATGAACAGAGAGATTTGTAAAAAACATCAAATTGCTGACCCACTTATGATCATTGATCTGAGGAAAGTTTGCCAGATCCTTATTCTCAATAAATACCGTAATTTCTTCAAAGCACTCCACAAATTGCTCAAGTACTTTACCTCGACTTAGCCATCTCACATTATTGAACATCAGGAGTCCACTGTAGGTTTACAACTTCCTGTAAAAGTACAGAAAATTCTTGCTTGTGAAGGGGTCGAGAAGCTATAAAACTCACAATTTTTGTTACAACTGACATTAAATCATTCAATTCTGAGAATCTCAATTTGGCACACAACACCTCCTGATGGATAATGCAATGAAAAGGTACAAGTGGATGTCTAATAGCTTCCATAAACAATTTCAGGAATCCCACATTTTTTCCCACCATACTTGGTGCCCCATCTGTCATGACTGACACAATTTTAGAGATATCAATGTTTAGGTCACTGAATGTTTTTATAACAACCTTACATATTTCATTTCCTGATGTACTTATTGGCACTGATTCTAACTTTATCAACTCTTCTCTCATTGTGAGACCATCAGAATATCCAGCAATAATGACCAACCGAGCATTTGACGTGACATCAGTAGTTTCATCAAGAGAAATCAAAAAATATTTACAACTATTTAAGTCTTTTTTTAATTGATGTTGTATGTTTTTGTTAAGATCTATTATTCTGTCTTTGATAGTATTTCTACTGAGTGGTAACTCAGAAATTCCTTTAATAATATCATCTTTATTTTTCATATCGTGAAATAGAGCTGGTGCACATCTTAGAAATGTTTCCTTAATAAATTCTCCGTCACTGAGGGCTTTTCCATGCTGAGCTATCAGTAACTTGCTGATGTTAAATTTGTAGAGCATCTTACAAATTTGATGATGGAATTTGATTGACTTTTATAGAGGTGTAGCTGCCTAGAAATGTATTCCTTCCTTTCATCGATACTTTTTTTCAAGAGCTGACAATGATTAGTTTCAAAATGTCTCTTTATATTCCACATTCTGCTTACTACCATTTCATTACACAGTATGCACAATGATCTGTTGTTTCTGTCGACAATCCCGTACATCTCAGTCCATATGTCTTGAAAGGGTCGGCTACTGCTACTTCCACTTCCTTTATCATTCAATCTTGCTTTTTTATTTTTTTGATTCTCCATCACAAGGCTGCAAAAATAAATAAATATAAATCACAGCGTTTTTTATAAAAGGTTGATAGGTTTCTTACCTATTAACTTTTTGCAGTGTTGTTGCACTGACTCCTGGTGCAAAACAATTCAAAGATAGTATGTATAACCAACAAATATATGGTGCTGTAATCAATTATCCGACACACAGAATGTCTCGTCGAGCACTGTTGCACTCTGTATCTTTTTCTTCTAACCCTCCCACTCCTGTCTCCTAACGAACATGGCGATCAAGTGCGTCTGTTTGCCGAATGCACCCGAACGCGCGGGAAGCTTACCCGAGGCACATGTTGACAATAACAAGGCCGTTTCCAGAATTGGTCATTTTGTCACTCGAGTAAAAATAAAATGTCATGAGTAAAGATTAATCTCTTTATAGTGCAATTCTTAACCTTTTTATATTAATGTCAATATTGGAACAATGTATCTTGGATGTTTTTACTATGTATCTTTGCTACGCAACACCGCTGTACATGTTTACATCCGGTTTTAGAATTGCATTATTGATTATGAGTAACGTGATGCCCAACTCTGGCTGTTGTGAGAGACAAATATTTGAATTATGCAATTTTTTGTCTCTGTCGATGCGTGTCACCCAAAATGAGTTCGCGTGTCACCTCTGACACGTGTGTCATAGGTTCGCCATCACTGGTCTATAGAGCTCCTCCAAGTACACAAGATTCAAACAGACCCATTTTCAGGAATCTTTAAAGTCTATGTTTCTTCATTTGTACTCATAAATCCTTTCTGATCCAGAAAAATAGCAGGAGAAATTTTTCAGTGTTTTTGCTGAGTGTCTGCATACTATCTTTATAAACTTCTCCTCCCCCAACCCTCCCTCATTTAGTAAGAAGCTAAAAATAAATGAGATCAAGTCAGTCAGCAAGAGCTATCTATCCAATTTTTTTATGTGCTTTATAAAACAGCTGATCCCCTTTTACTTTTTCTGCCTGATTTATTCATTTTTTCCAAGAGTAAAAAAAAGAATCAAGAGTATGGCTCAATATGAAGATGTCGTAAATATTTTTCTCTTTTATTTTATGAGCAAATGTAAGTATTTACATTAAAAATATTAATAGGCCATGTATTTTACTCATTAATATGTATCAGGTATTTTAAAACTTAAATGTTAAATTTCTGACAAATTGTATTTAATCATTAAGCCTATTGCGAAGTTAATGTGATCTGAAGAATGTATTTTTCAAAATTATTTTTTGCAAATAATATACTTTCAAGTAAATAAAACAAATGCAATGTTTGGAATATCTATACATACTCAAAATGAAACTATAAATATATGAATTATTTACTCTGGAAGGGGTGACCAGGTAGCTCAAAACAACAGAAACTTATTTTCTCACAGTTCTGGATGCCAGAGTTTGAAATCAAGGTGGATGCAGGGTTAGTTCATTCTGAGGCTCTGAGAAAAACTCTGTGCCATTTTTCTCTTCCAACACCTGGTGACTGCAATCTTTGGTGTTTCTTGGTTTAGGGCTATATAACTCCAATCTCTGCCTGCACATTTCACCTTGTGTATCCCCAATCTCACTCTATCTTACTCTTATAAGAACACCTGTCATTGGATGTAGAACCCAACCCAAATACAGGATGATTTCATCTCAAGATCCATAATTACTTATCTAAGAATAAGGTCACCTTCACAAATTCCAGGGATTAGGACTTGGCCATATATCTTTTGCGGGGCCTTAGTCAACTCACAATAGCAATGTCTGTTTTTAAAGTAAATAAGAAAAAAATGGTAACTTCCATCGATCACAAATATATTAGCTTAAATTTTGGCCACAAGGCAAAAGTACTATCACCTTACACATCTGTTGTTTTTAAAACTAGTTTTTAAAAAAGGGTTCACATCCACTTTATCTTCAATATTTTAATAACTATTAAAATAGTTTTATCCTTATTCTTAATTTATAGACCACAAAGCTGAAGAGCAATTAATGATTTAACAAAAGCAAACAATTCCCAGACAAATGCTCTAACTCAGCGATTTTCAACCGGTATGCCTCAAGAATTTTTAAAACATGCAATACCTAACTACTTAGTCGGGGGCACTGACATCTCTTCCCTTAGATTGTCAAATGAAAACAGCCAATAAATCAAAATTATACCTTTTGGGTTGTTTTTTTTTCAGATCAGCAAAAAACATTTTTGTGTGTCGCAGAATTTTAGTAATTCGTTTATGTGTGCCATGAGATGAAAAAGGTTGAAAATCACTGCCCTAACCTAAGTGAACTTTTCTCGCAGCATCTGATACAAAGACAAGACATTTTTCAAAACCTGGTGTCTTAATAAATCCAATATGGTCAGATAAGTAATGTCAGTAATAGAGTTTAAGCAACGCAGACAAAAACCACTCAGACATTTTTTTCTTCTTCAAAAACTGGATAATATCATTGAGGGGGATGGGCAGAGGTTGCCTCCCCAAATATGCCTTTTGGGATACTGATTATTTTAAGCTGGTTATTTTTAAGAAAAAAAAAGATTCAGAAAGAACTTTAACCTTCCCCCTAACTGCCTAAAAGAATTTAGGTAGAGCACCTGCTCTAAGAAGAAAGCTATTGCCATAGATAATTATTGCTTAACTAGGAACCAGTGTGTGATTCAAAATCACAAGGCGCTGCCCACCCTCCAGTCTGGCCCTGCCTCCCTCTCCGGCCCTTGAAGCAGCTGTGGCCGCTGCTGATCAGGCCCTTCCCCAGCGCAGGCCTGCAGAGGCCCCTACCGCCCCGCCCCTGATGCTGCGCACACATCCTCCTGTCCAGTTGACCCATTAAGGTGTCCTGGTTAATTAGCATATTTCTCTATTATATGTATACTAGAGGCCCGGTGCACAAAAACTTGTGTAATTGGGGGGGGGTCCCTCAGCCCAGCCTGTGCCCTCTCTCAGTCTGGGACCCCTCAGGGGATGTCCACTTGCTGTCCATCCCTGGGGGATTGGGCCTAAGCTGGCAGTCAGACATCCCTCTGGCAGCCTGGCAGCCCTCGGGGGATGTCCACTTGCCAGCGGGGAGCAGGCCTAAGCTGTAGTCGGACATCCTTAGCACTGCTGAGGATGCGGGAGAGGCTCCCACCACCACCGCTGTACTGGCAGCCATCAGCCTGGCTTGTGGCTGAGCAGAGCTCCCCTTGTGGGAGCGCACTGACCACCAGGGGGCAGCTCCTACCTTGAGCGTCTTCCCCCTGGTGGTCAGTGTGTGTCATAATGACCAGTTATTCCCAGTTGTTCTACTGTTAGGGTCAATTTGCATATTACCCTTTTATTATATAGGATATAGATATGAACTAAGAATGATGGACAAGGAGGAACTAGTCAGATCCATTTGATCAAAGTCCTCTCAGTGTCCCAGTGTTGATGATGGCCTAGCAAACATTTATTTACTGAACATTTGCTTTTCTATCTCCTTGTGAATTGCCTTCCTCCCCTTTAAAGTCTCAAATCACTGCCCCACCCCTAAATTTCTCCTCACCTCAAAATTTCGTATAAGATGCTCTCCCTCCTGGGAGCATGCTGGAGCCTTCCCTCCCTACTCCCACCCCTAGGCACTTTACCATTACCTTCCTCACTCCCAAGCTCCTAGGGCCCTTCCTTTACTTCTTTGTTTTTTTTTTCTGATCATCAGATTACTTATTCACTTGATTTTTAGATTCACTTGTTGATGGATGTGTATTTGTTGTTCATAATTTGTATCTTTACCTTTTTCTTCTTCCTCTTCTTAAAAGATACCTTTCAGCATTTCATATAATACTGGTTTGGTGGTGATGAACTCCTTTAGCTTTTCCTTATCTGTGAAGCTCTTTATCTGACCTTCAATTCTGAATGATAGCTTTGCTGGATAAAGTAATCTTGGTTGTAGGTTCTTGGCATTCATCACTTTGAATATTTCTTGCCACTCCCTTCTGGCCTGCAAAGTTTCTGTTGAGAAATCAGCTGACAGTCATATGGGTACTCCCTTGTAGGTAATTGACTGTCTTTCTCTTGCTGATTTTAAGATTCTCTCTTTGTCTTTTGCTCTTGGCATTTTAATTATGATGTGTCTTGGTGTGGTCCTCTTTGGATTCCTTTTGTTTGGGGTTTTCTGCGCTTCCTGGACTTGTAAGTCTATTTCTTTCACCAGGTAGGGGAAGTTTTCTGTCATTATTTCTTCAAATAGGTTTTCAATATCTTGCTCTCTCTTCTTCTGGCACCCCTATAATTCGGATGTTGGTACGCTTGAAGCTGTCCCAGAGTCTCCTTACACTATCTTCGTATCTTTGGATTCTTTTTCCATTTTGCTTTTCCGGTTGGGTGTTTTTTGCTTCTTCGTATTTCAAATCTTTGACTTGATTCTTGCGATCCTCTGGTCTGCTGTTGGGAGTCTGTATAATATTCTTTATTTCAGTCAGTGTATGCTTAATTTCTAGTTGGTCCTTTATCACAACATCGAGGGTTTCAGTAGATTTCTTGAGGGTCTCATTAAGTTTATCAGCGGTTTCTAGAAAATTCTTGAAAAACCTTAAAAGTGTGGTTTTGACCTCTATATCCAGTAGTTTGCTTTCCTCCATTTCTGTCATTTGTGTCCTGTTTCTTTGTCTGGGCATTTTTTATGCTTGGCTGTGTCGAGAGAGTGGCTTTCTGTACTAGGTGTCCTAACGGGCCCAGTGGCTCAGCCTCCCCAATTACCTGAGGTAGACACTCTTGGTGCACCCCCTTGTGGGCTTTGTGCACAGTCTTGTTGTAGTTAAGCCTTGATTGTTGTAGGTAACACTGGGAGAAATTGACCTCCAGGCCAATTGGCTGTGAGAATCAGCTGTGTCTACGGTGGGAGAACTTCTGTGCTGAAGACACCCTTCTGGGGCAAGACTTGCTTCAGTGGGGCTTTGGTGCTCACTGAGTCTGCCCTTGAGTGTGTCCCTTATGGATCTGAGGAGTTGTAATTGGATGGTCCCACTCTGACCACTGGATACACTGGCTCTTGGATCTAAGGAGGTGCTAATCTAGCCTCTTCCTGAGGCTACCCAACAGAAGCCAGCTGTAAAGCAATGCAAGTTGCCCTGGGGCCTTGGGGCAGCTGCAGTTTGTTAAGTAATTTTCAGATTACAAAGGGCCAGGCCTTTCATATGCAAAAGCCTCCGTGCATGGCTTGGGCGGGGCGAGGTCCCAGGGGATCAACAGGGCGGGCGGAGTGAGCAGTATGGCTGCTCTTAGTCCTGCCCTCAGAGACCCTGGCAATCGCTGTGAGCGCCTCCGAGAGAAAGCTGCCCTCGAGTTCCGACTGATGCCAGACAGTCCAGTTTCTCCCCGTATGAGTCAGAGCTTGAGACTCCCTCCTGATTGAAAAAGACAGCCGTGTCCTCAGCCGCCAGCCCTCTCCGCATGCACCTCCGTACCTTTGTATTTTACTTCCGCACCGCACCTCCTCTGAGTCTCGGTATGCTTTTCTCTTTCCTTCTAGTTGTAGAATTTCCACTCAGCCAGCCTTCCTGTGGTTCTTGATGATGTCCGTTCCGTCTTTTAGTTGTATTTTTGAAATGGTTGTGTGAGGCAGCAATCTCCGGTGTTTACCTATGCCACCATCTTGGTTTTCTCCCCTTCCTTTACTTCTATAACTTGTTTCCTAAGCCCATTTCTTCTACAAATTACTTCTTTTACCCCTGTGACTGTCCAAATAAATGTCCTTTTATAGCTTTAGACTTAACTCCTAATTCTTTCCTTTCAAGTACCAAGGTTGCTGAACCAAGGTCCTGTTTGACTCCACCAGTCTAACACTTGGTGCCATTCCCACTACCTACAACAAGATCATATATGTCCTTTAAATTATTTTTAAAAAAATGTATATAAGCTTTAAGTGCCCAATTGTTCCTGGGTTCCATATTCTTATGGAAATCCCATATATGATACATAATAAAATTTGGTTATTTTCTCCTGTTAATCTGTCTCATGTCAATTTGATTATTAGATCAGCCAAAAGAACTTAGGAGGACAAAAGAAAAGTTATATTTCCTCCCCTACATCACAAGAAGAAATGGACTCATGTCAACAAAATTGTTGATAAAGCCTCAGTAAAAGGCTTATTATTTACTTTTTTCTTTTGAATGTTAATGTATACATAAGAGAAAATACTCAGTGCATGGATAATTTAGTCACGAAGGCTGACATACTTTTGTCAGGGAAAAGCAGGCCTGTTGACCTCTCTATTTCTGCTTGTCTCTTATGCCTTGCTGCAGGATTCCTTCCTCATCCCCTGGACAAAGCCGATGCTATATTTATCATGTGAGATTTTGAAAAGAACCACGGACAGCATGTTTTTGACACCTTACAGGATTGTGTGAGGTGTTGGCAGGGTAAGATTTCAGTTCTTTGATGTTTTTGGAAATCCTGCATTTTCCATTGTAATTGAAATGATGGTCATGGTGCCTCCCTTTAGGTGAGGAGTTTTAATGGTCAGAGACCTAGAATATCTGATTTCATGAAGTATGCTTTTCTTTTTAATCTCCCTAGAAATAGTTCTTTACCGTCTTTGACTATCTCAAAAGTCATATGAACCTAAATTGTCAAATCTTAAGCTTGGACTTCTCTGGATCAGAATATTGCAAGTGATAAAAGGAATCTATCTAAACCTGCATTCATCTTGCACACAGCAGGCTGGCTGGATGAAAGCACAAAACACAGAAAGGGCCTATGAAGTTCTGATCTAGAATCATTCTACAATGAAGTGAGATCACTGGAGTTGATTTCCAGTCAGCTACATTAATCACTAGACTCCTGGCTGCTACGTTCTGGATGATTGCTCTCTAATATGTGAAAGAGGCTAGGTAAATCATACCAGCGCCTTGACAAGCAGCTATAGTTTTTTATTCTTTATTATAGAATAAAAGTCCCACTGAGAAATGGAGTTTTTTAAGCATTCAATGTCAAGCAAGACAGAAAGTATTATTTCCTAATGTACCTTTCATTACTTAAACATTAAAAATGGCGAGGTGCAATAATACGGAAAGTATTGTGTACAAAGGATAAGGCAACTTAAAAGATAGGTAAATAAAGAAGCCCCAGCAGCAATGAGGAATTCCCCTTCCTTCCTTTCCCTTCTTTTCTCTCTAAGGGAGGAAAAATCATTTTTTACCTCCCTTGTGGGTTCTTGGCTGAGACGTTTCTGTAACAAAAGACAGATTAAGAGGAGAAAAACAAACCCCCTGTATTCATGGGAGATACCTAGAAAAACTGAATAACTCCCCCAAATGGCCCAAGTCATCACCTTAAACACCATTTTTAGTTAAAGACAAAGTAAGATGTCCAGGTGGGGAAAGACAGTTGTGGAAGGTTATCAGGCAAAGCACAGTAAAGGAGGGTGTGATTGCTATGCAGATCTAAGCCAGGTCTTCTCCAGTGATAAGTTTCTAGAGTTTTAGTTGTCCTACTCTTCTTGATATAGAGAGGGAGACACCTTTAAAAATGAAGATTTCCCACATAAATATAAATGTCTCTTACAAAAGTATAACTTCTATTTCATCTTCAGAGCTTCTCCCATGTCTGCTGCTTTTTAAAAAATAGCCAGGTCAAAATAATCTTCATGTCAAAGAGGAAAGTTTTGCTTTCCCTTCACCTCCTGCACACCCCACACTGGGGATCAACCCCACAACCTGGGCATATGCCCTAACTGGGAATCGTGACCCCCTGGTTCTTAGGTCGACACTCAACCACTGAGCCATGCCGGCTGGGTTCCCTCCCTTCCTCCCTCTTTTTCTTCCTTCCTTCCTTTCTTCCTTTTTCCTTTCTTCTTTCTTCCCTCCTTTCCTTCTTTTTCTCTTCTCTTCCTTTTGTAACCAGTCAGAAACTTTATTTCTTTACTATGGTGTTTCTCCTTTCCTTTCCTTTTTATTCAAACTGGCTTTCTCCAGCAGTCTACACACATGCCTCCCTCCTTCCTTGCATGTCCACTCCCTTAATCATTAAGCCCTCAGGACAATTTAGGTTCTGGTCAGTATCAGTCTTAGAAACAGAGCCTCAGGTCTGTTGACCATGGAAACAGAGTTTCAATCAAACTAAAAATAACATCTAGGCCTCAGTTGTGTTTCAGCCCCAGCCCCTAAAAAGCAGAACAACCCCACCAACCACATCCTTGCAAAACTAGACAGAACACTGTCACGGCTGACAGCAAAACTAGATGCAATGATCAAACTACCCACTACCCTGGCTTCATCCAGTCAGTAGAGACCTTGGCCCTAACTCCCTTAGTCAGCATGATTAATGATTTCCCCCTATTTAACCCATCCCCTAGAAGCCATAGGGGAGCCAGGTCTTGGAACAATAGCTCACCTGTGACTCCAGGTTTGGCACAATTCCTTAAATAACCCTTTATTTCTTGGCTACAAATTCCTCTTTGAATTTTATTGGGCTTTGATGCATGTAGGCAAAAGAACCCTTTAGTTCGATAACACTTTCCTTCTTTATTCTTTTCTTTTTCCCCCCCTTACTTTCAAAGTAATAAAAATACCGGCCAGTGTGGCTCAGTGTTTGAGTGTTGACCTATAAACCAGGAGGTCACAGTTCCATTCCTGCTCAGGGCACATGCCCGGGTTGTGGGCTCAATCCCCAGTAGGGGATGTGCAGGAGGCAGCCGATCAATGATTCTCTCTCATCATCATTGATGTTTTCCTTTCTCCCTCTCGCCTCCTCTCTGAAATAAAAAAAAATAACATGATTTCTCTAGAAACCTGATGTTAGCCATGAGACATATGGAAATAAATTTGGATGATTCACATTCAATTGGATGATCTTTTGTAGTTGTATAGAATGTTATAATGGGACACTATTTTCAGTCTTTTATGCATTCATTCAACAATGTCTATGATTACTTGCTATGTGTGAAACAGTGAATTAGACATCAAGGATTCAATAGTGAATACGATATTCAGGGGACTCATGCTGTAGAGGGGATCCAGAAAATAAAGAAAGGCAAGAAATGAAAAAAATCAGATCCAGTAATGATGGGAGACCTGAAAGAAATAGCTGGCTATTACAGAGAATAACAGGATAGAGTAGAATGACCTAATTTCTATATAAGGGAGAGCAGAATACAACACCCCATAAGGTAACATTCAAGCTCAAGATTTAGGATTATTTCAAACTGAGGACAATCAGGAACCAGCCAACAATTTTACCTTAACTGCCTAAGGGAATTTAGGTAGGGATCCTGTATCAGAAAAAGAGCTATTACCAGAAATAGCTTTTTACATTTTTACATTAGGCCTTATCTGGATAGCATGGCAAGCTTTTGTTTACCAAACTCCTGCTCTTCTCATCTTTCTGTCCTATCCTTTGAAGCTTCAGACCCTTACTCCTTTCTCCTCTGCTCAGGATGGTTTTAAGACCTTACTGCCAGGGAGTGTCATATTTTTACGGGGCTCCTATATACACAAAACTTGTTTTTCTTCTATTAATGTGTATTTTGTTAACTTGGTCATTAGACCACCCAAAGAACCTAGAAGGAAAAAAGGGGAGAGTTTTCCGTTGCTATATCTACTATAGTCAAACAAATAGAAAAATTTTACAGTCAATTTTATGCTATTTCACATAAAAGAATAATGAGTCCAAGAAAATCAGATAACCAGGCTGATAAAATAATTCTTTGAATATCAGACAATATCAATATCATAAATGGGAGCCAAATTTGTCACCCCAAAATATGCCTCCTTGGCATAAGGATTATTTTTAAAATAGCAGACACAGGAGAAGTTTGGAAAGCCAAGTAAAAGTTCTTACATTTATATGGAAAATCTCCATATGTAAGGCTGTCTTTCTCCTGTATAAGAAAGAGGCAGATGACACTAAATCTCTAAAAATGCTTATTAAGCAACTTAAATCTGCATAACAACCTTGTTTACTATGCTTTTCCTGGTAACTGTGCCATGCCAGCATGGCCAAGGGTGAACCTGAGGAGGGGCAGTGAAGGATTGAAGAAAAGACAGACAAGAGAATACAGCTGGGGCTCGGTGGATCTCCCGTACCTGGATGAGGACACAAAAGACCCAGCCTGCAAGCTGATGCTTTATTTTATAGTCTGATTAAAACAAGGGTAGATTAACATGTATAAGAATGTTCTTGTTTTGGCAACACTTGATGCACCTCCCACAGCCCATTAGCTACTTAGGAAGGAATTAGGTAACCTCCCATAACTCATCTCCCTGAACCCACAATATTTTCTTTTGTCTTTAGCTGGAGATGTTATTTAAGATGGTAGCTGGACCATTTGAGGGAAATACTCAACTTTTCTATATATCTAGTATACAGGAGGTATATAAGTTATTGAACATTCTGTTGGTTTCCCACCCTTCTCCCCCGCCCCCACCTCCTAGTTAATCTGTCTATTATTACTAGAGTGTCTTAGCCAAGAACCTAGAACAGTAGAAGGGAAATTATTTTTCCTCCCCCCACAATCACTTTCATAAAGGAATGTAGATGAAAAAAGGGTTCCATGGAAAGTAACCTCACAGAGTGATCTAATCATAAATTCCTAACTGGGCTGGTCATGGTGGGTAGTCATGCCCAAGGCATATAACTTCTTTAGTAAAGGGTTATCTTTGCTTTAAACTAGTCCTGTCCAGTGTTTCCATGCATCTAGGTAAACACATCTTTGAAATACCTCTCTTAAAATCCCTCTTTCTAAAGCTTAACCACCCACAAGAGAACACATAATCTTGTTTAACTATCCTGTGATCTGATCCCCATCTTGCTTTCTCTTACCTGTGAGAAATCTTCCTTAGTTCCCTCCTTAATTCCAAATGCATAAAAGCAGTGGAAAAATCATTCTTGGAAATATTTTTCTAATTATGTTGAGATCTTGTTTCCAGGCATATCCTCTGTTTCCTCAAATAAATTATAAAAATTCTCTACAGGGTTGAATAAAACAATATTCCAAACAATTGAGGGTTGAATATCATTTATATACAAAGTACTGGTTATTCACTGTAAGTGATACAACGT
The DNA here is from genome assembly GCF_000147115.1 of Myotis lucifugus. NCBI lineage: Eukaryota > Metazoa > Chordata > Mammalia > Chiroptera > Vespertilionidae > Myotis > Myotis lucifugus. The sequence goes on along the minus strand of NW_005871057.1, from coordinate 2,527,152 downwards.
TGAATAAGACCTAGATTTATTTGTGCATTTACAATTTAGAAGAGGAGAGTTACCCGCAAATAACCACATTATAAAAAATCAGCTGTGGTAAATGTCATAAGAACATTAAAAAAAATGGCTACAGCAGATCAAAGGAACAATTCTTTTACAACATGAAGTCAAATTATGTTACTCCTCTGCTCAGTTCTTCTAATGGTTTCCTGCCTCCCTCAATATAAATGTCAAAGTCCTTGCAATGAGCTTCAAGGCCCTACACAATTTAGCTGCTATTACATCTTTGACCTCATCTCCTACTACTATTCCCCCTAGCTCACTCCATTTGGCCACACAGGATTGCTTGCTGCTTCAGAAATCACCATATACCATCTGCCCTAAGGCTTTGAAACTGGCTCTTTCCTCCATATAGCCACAGGGCCAACTCCCTCAACTCCCTCAAGACTTGGTTCAAATCTTACTTTCTAAAAAGGGCTTAATGACTCCTTTATTTAAAATTGAGATACTATCACTAACACACCTTTTTAATTTTTTTATCCTACTCTATTGTTTTCTTTATTCTATTGTACTTACTATTGTGGGGCTGAAAAATAATTTTCCTCTACCTTTCTAAGTTCTTCTGGCTAGACTACCTAATAATCAAATTATATGAGGCAGATTAACAGGAGAAAATTAGCAAAAGGTATATATGTGTTCCATAGGAATAGGAGACCTGAGGACAGATTGGTCAGTTGAGGCATATGCGCCATCTTGAGCTAAGGAGAAGGGGGCACTGGTTTGGGACTTCAAATGGGAAGGAAGCCAATTCACATATAGATAAATCCAAACAAAAGCACCTCTATTTTGAGTGGTCAATTACTCTTTAGACAGTACACATGATCCAGATTTCAGAAATGGATGTCTGTCTGCTCCTGCAGGCAGCCCTTTACACTAGACCAAAGATAATACCCATAAACTTATTTAATTCCTAACATATCTGTGGCCCATAGATGACACTGAAAGAGCAATCATTCCTTGCTACAACAAAAACAGTTTCTCCTTTGTTCTACTTATTAGAACATTCATTCATTTCAGTCATTGTTTCTGCTTTTAGAAATCTGACAGTGAGAGACAGGCTAGTAAACCAAGACAAGTGGATATAGAAATAGGGAAACTAAGACAGACAGTTAAACAAGCAGTTTGCAACCACTGAGTAAATCCTATCTTCCCTAAACCAAGGACACTTCTCCCCAGCCACAGGGTAAATAGCTTAAATCACCCTACTCAGGGAGATAGATTGCAGAAATCTAATTAGTGCCATTTGCCAACCACACCCAAGCACAGATGAAGTTGAGGGAATCCCATTTTGGTAAATCAACATAAAACTGATGAATATTCTATTGAGATCCTCCCCTAAGACCTCCCTTAAACTCCCAACCTTTAAAACCCTCAAAAGGAAGGTTTCCAGAGCATGTTCTCCCTCCAGGGAGTATGCCCACTCCTTTCTCCTCTCCCTCTTCTTCCCCACAGGCATGTCAAACTCGAAGCCCATGGGCAGCATGTGGCCCACAACCAATGTTTTTGCGGTCCAGCCAATATAACGGTATGTAAGAAATGTCTTAATAAAAATTTTGTAACTTAATTTTTACAATATCCTGTTATACATAATTATTAATAAAGAACTACAATGTTTGCTAATGACTGATTACTATCATCGTGTTGCATTTATTTGCCTTATGCGCCTTATTCGCAGGCGTACCATTTCTCTCCACTAATACTAGCAGCGAAAATTTTAGCAGCCGATGGCCATGTCATTAACCTTGGACTGACTTGTTTGGTGTGTGCAACAGGAAATATTTCACTTTTGGAGAACAAAAAAAATAGGATTATTTGTGATATGCTTATTAATTTGTGCAGTTATTCAGTGTCTGGTAATTTAATGTTCAAGAAAAAAGATTAATTTTTATTAAAATGTTCTATTATTTTATGTTAACGATTACTCATTTATTTCAGCCCTTATATTCAGCATGTCTCTATCAAAATAAGCCTACATTTCTATGAAAATTGAAGCTTTTGTTTTCTTGCGGCCCACATAAACTTAAACCTGGTTTATTTGGCCTGTGTTAGCCTTTGAGTTTGACAAGGCGACCATTGAGTAAATCCTATCTTCTTGCTCTAGGGAACCCAGGAGGCTTGCAACCAAGGCAGCAAACCTCCTGACCCTGTCCCCATGGTGCCGTTTGCTCTGACTTCTTAGTGAGCCCAAGCAGCCTCACCAAGGCTCATTTCTGCACCCAGTCTCTTGCCTGTTATCCTAGGCTCTTCCTTGTCTCACTGTCCCCTTTCTTTTTTTTTTTAATATATATTTTATTGATTTTTTACAGAGAGGAAGGGAGAGGGATAGAGAGTTAGAAACATTGATGAGAGAGAAACATCTATCAGCTGTCTCCTGCACACCCCCTACTGGGAATGTGCCTACAACCAAGGTACATGCCCTTGACCGGAATCGAACCTGAGACCCTTCAGTCTGCAGGCCGACGCTCTATCCACTGAGCAAAACCGGTTAGGGCTCACTGTCCCCTTTCTTAATAAATGTCCTCTAAACTTCACCCGAGTCATGTTGTGAAATTTTTCTACACGAAGTCAAGAACCCACACACTACTGGTAGGCCCTAGGAAGACCAGCTAAGGGCCATGTCCCCTTTCTGGGAACAAAAATAGGAGTCAACTATCTGCCTCCTCTACCTATCCCCCCAGAATTTCAAAAGGCATCTATTAAATCATTGGGGTGGCTTTAACACACCCCCCTTTTTTTACTTGAGTGAAGGAAAAGCACCTCAACTCTCCCTATCATTGGTGGAACTCAGACTCACACAGCAGCTTTCTCCACTCTCTCAGTCTCCACTTAATGAGCCTCATATACTCTAGATAATCCTGTGACCAATTAAGAGTTGCAAACCTGGTTTATGTCCAGTTCTTGTTTGTGAAGTTCTATGGGATGTTGTATCTCACTGCTTATTTTAGTATCTGGTATAGTATCTATGTTCTTAAAAATTTGGCTGAAACTTCATTTACACATCCAATTCTGTTTGCAATTTTTTTTCTCTGTTTCCCAATTGCCCATGAGGTCTAACCTTCTGAGTTATCATCAGCACATTTATAATATAGCTTCATGCTTGCTTTCGAATCCTGTCTTCCATTATGTGCATTTAATACTTCCAAGTCTCGTAGTCTTTCATCCACTTATCCAAAAAATACTTACTAAGCACATATTATACCCCAGGCCATGTTCTATGCCTTATTTTATGTACATCAAAGACAAATATGCCAGAGTATTTATCTTTTCCTAAATATAGCATAAACTGTTACACTTTTGTTGTTGTTGTTGTTAACTCTTCTCATGTTATCCCCACTTTGTGGAATGCCATTTCCCTCTTGTTTGTCTGGAAAGTAAACTCAGATTTATCTTTGTTATTACCAGTCTCAATCTCCTTCTCTGTGAGCCTACCCTGAATCCCCTGGACAGAATTCATCACTTCCCATTCTGTTCCCATTTTACTTTATTGATTGGGGCAGCACATTATCACCAGGTATTGAGCTGTAGATGTCAGAGTCATCTGTTAGTTAAGAAGATGCATTATATTTATGTTTTAACATCTAAGAATTTTCTATTCTTGCCTTATAATAGAAATTTAATATATGTTCACAGAATTAAAATGAACCAGGAAAAGAACACTTTATAGGATGATATAGGTGGGCGGCCATATTCTTGCAGGCAACTAGGTCCATACAAATTGTACTATGGCACTGAGTGGTGGAGTATAAGGCTTTAATGTATATTGGATAAATAATGAGAGATATTCTGAATAATCTCAAATGCCATGAGGAGGAGTGTGTCCTTAATTCAGTAAGTTAAAGAGAGTTATTGAAAGCTTCTGAAGAAACTCATTATTGGAGGTGCGCTTTAAAAGAAATCTGACATATTACACAAGTTGTTTTGAAATAGAGTAAGACAATGTAATTAAAGTAATAAATGTAACATGAGAAGGGAGAGCACAAAGTTGAAGGAAACACCAGATGAATCATTATGGAACTGGGAACTCTGTCTTTAAGAAAAGTTCAAGAAGAAGAAGAATAAATGATAATCTAATTCTGGATGATTGGCAGAATGGTAGCATGGCTGTTGTGGGAGTTCAAAAGGGAAAAAAAAGGATTCTTAGTCTAATTTGGAGATGTTAATTCTATGTGAAATGTAAGATGCTTTACTAAGATTTTCAAGAGGCAGATTGAAGCACTGGCAACTTGGTGAGATCCTCTCTGAAGGATTTGGATAGAGAATTGTGACAATTTGTGACAAAACCCACAGCAATTTATGGTTGTAAAACTTATGAAATATACATTTATGTTTTTAGGAAAGATAATGAACAAAATAAGTAAATAAGTAAATGAGAAAGTGTTTCAATACAAGAAAAGGAGGTAAGTGTCTGACTCAGGAGATTCACATTCTCCTTAAGGAATAGAAGAAAGAAAAACAAATCAGTGAAACCCTGCCCCTATGAAATAGAAACAGATGACAAAGGTGAGAAAAAACTGTTGATAAACAGCACACGTTTTAAATTAAAAATGACACTTTAGTCTGAATCAATAATTAGTAGACTTGACATTGCAGAAAATTTAATTAGCGATTTACAGGACAACACTGAGAAAAAACTGAGGAATCCAGAGGAAAAGGGCAAAGGGACTGTACTGACAGAAAATGAGAAAAAAGGCAAACCAATTGGAAATACAGTTTATATGACAGCAATTTTCAAAAAGAAAGCAGAATATAAACAATAATCTAAGAGGAATTATAGAAAAGTGTCCAGTTTTTGAAAATATTTTGGAGATTGAGAGAGTAGTCATGTTCCAAGTAAGTTAATAACAAGATTAAAAATGGCAAATTGAAGGAAGGTTAGTGATGGGCATTAAAAAGACTTAAACAGAAAGAAAATAGATGGAAAAAATTAAAAGTGTGGCAAATGTGTTTGCAAAATATTAGGCACGCATGGTTTTTACTGAAAGAGATTTTTTTAAAAGATATATTTTTATTGATTTCAGAGAGGAAGGGAGAGGGAGAGAGAGAAAGAAACATCAATGATGAGAGAAAACCAATGATCAGTTGCCTCCTGCACTCCCTCCACTGGGGATCGAAGCTCCATTCCAGGCATGTGACCTTGACCGGAAATGAACCCAGGACCCCTCAGTCCACAGGATGACACTCTATCCACTGAGCAAAACCAGCTAGGGCTGAACACTTCTCCTAAAACCAGGCAGAAGCCGCTATAGAAGAAAATAGAAGCTTTAAATTTCTTATATCCCAAAGCACCAAGGAATCTTCACTCATTCAACATGAAAAATAAGATGATGATATATAGATAGATGATAGATAGAATTGAGGTTATTTTAAAATTTTGGATTAGAAATAAAATATTGTTTTCAAAAAAATGCAAATATGGAAAACAGATGAGTCTTCCTAAAGCAAATAAAAATATTGAAAGTAAACAAAAATAAATAAATGGAAGCTTCAAAATATAAAATAAAGAAAGGATAAAAATTAAATATAATCCTATATAATAGAGGTAATATGGAAATTGACCATCACACCCTCGCACAAGATGGCAGCCCCCATGTGGTCAAAAGATGGCCACCCCCATGCGGTCACAAGATGGCTACCACAAGATGGCCTGCAGGGGAGGGCAGTTAGGGGTGACCAGGCCAGCAGGGGAGGGCAGTTGTGGGCGATCACGCCAGCAGGGGAGGGCAGTTGCGGGCAACCAGGCTAGTAGGGGAGGGCAGTTGGGGGTGACCAGGCCCGTAGGGGAGGGCAATTGGGGGCGACCAGGCTGGCAGGGGAGGGCAGTTGGAGGCGATCAGGCCAGCAGGGGAGTGGTTAGGGGATGATCAGGCTGGCAGGCAGAAGCGGTTAGGGGCAATCAGGCAGGCAGGCAGGCGAGTGGTTGGGAGTCAGAAGTCCTGGATTGTGAGAGGGATGTCTGACTAAACCGGCAGTTGGACATCCCCCGAGGTGTCCCAGATTGGAGAGGGTGCAGGCTGGGCTGAGGGACACCACGCCCCCCCCCAGTGCATGAATTTCGTGCACTGGGCCTCTAGTAACATCTATAATAATAGAGAGTATTTTATTATGTGCCCTCTATTCTGTGCATGTGGTTTATCTCATATAATCCTCAAAATTCCTGTAAGAAATATATACTATTATTATTTTCATCATTACAGATGGAAAAGCAAAGTTTGAAAAAGTAATTTGCCCAGTGTCACACAACTAATAAATGGTGAGACTAGGATGAGAAACATGTGGTCTCAGTAAGAGTCTTTACTCCTAATCTCCAAACTAAGCTGCTTGGAACTTACACACATTCATAAATGCAAACAAAAAAAATATACATTTGTGCCACATGCACACATGCACATGCTACCATATATGTATTCATGCACATATACATTCATAAATACCAATGTTCATAGACACATATTCATGCATGTATAAGCACATACATATATACACATGCATATACAAATAAAATTAAGAAAACAAAAAAAGATTTAAATTTCTTTATGAAAAGGTAAAATCTCTATGATAAAAGGGAAGAGCAAAATATCATTCTAAACTTGTCACAAAACCTAAAACCCACATAAAGCAATGATTCTGTCTTCCTTCCCTCCTGCTACAATTGAAGAAGTAGTACAATTTTTACCTAAGGACAATGCTTGTATGTGCATTGAGACCCCTTTCTTCTTTCTAGTGCTTTTTAAAATAAACTAGAGAATTCTTCTCTTCAGTAGTTTTACATTCTTAAAGGTTTCCCCCTAACAATGAACTTCCCTAAGGTAATGCTCCCCCTTTTGGCTACCTCATGACCACTTCCTTCTTTCACAGCCAAACTCTGCCCTCAAACATTTCTTTATCTCCCATTGACTAGTCAATCCTACACCCTAAATGACTATCTTCTCTGGCTTCTACTTCTCAACTCTTAAAAACCTACTTATCTCCTAAAATTAGCCTAAAACTTTTACTCCTTGTTATTTTTAAGAATAATGTTTTTTGAAATTTCAAAAACAAATGAAATATGACCGGAAAGAAGCCAAAGCAAAGGAATTATGTTCTGTTTAAAACTATACATACTCCAGTCCTCTCTGGGTATTCTTACCACCTCACTCCTCTTTGTGTCTTGAGAATCACTGCCTTAAATCCCTAAATGTTGTCACTCTCTGGTATTTTGTCTTAGAGCCTCTATTCTATACAATGTCTTTGGGTGGCTTATCCATCCAGCCCCATGGCTCCAGGTAATATCTATCACATGTGATTATGACTGTCAAATTTTTATCTCCTGCTTATATCTCTTTTTTGAGCTTCAGACTCATATACTTAACTACTGACAGAATCTCCATTTAGATGAAATTCTTCCTGTGAGATCTCTCTTGAATGCTTCAATTCTCTCTATCCCCAGAGCCACCACCTAGTTTAGGATATAATTACTTCCCTCCCAGGTTACTGCAATAGCCCTCCTTAATTTCCTCAGCATCCAAGCTTTCATTCCTCCAAGTCGTTCTCCACATTGCAACTAGAATGATCTTTCCTAAAGTGTCATTTTCATCATTTCACTTCTTTGAATGAATCCTGTGATTCATGGTTTGTTTGTTTTTTGTCCTTACGATAAGCCCAACATTCTTCACACAACTGAAAACTCATCATGAGCTGTCTAGTGTTTACTTTTCAGGTCTAGAATTATTATGCTTAGAAAAGAGTTAAAGTATACAAAGATTATGGTGGATAGAAAATTATAAGCAGGGAGGGGACTTTGGTATTTGATTTCTTGGAGTACAGAGGAAATGTGTTCTCAGAGATTTTGGGAGTGTCATCAAGAGGCGTTGTTAGGCTGTGTACAGGCTAAGCTGCTTTCACAACACACCCCCAAATACACTCACTTAAATAATTATGTTGCTCCCTAACGTTACAGTCTAAATGGAAGCAGGTATTGTAGCAGTTCAGCTCCATAAAGTGATCCAGAAATCCAGGTCACCTCTATAATGTACCTCCACCATCTCCTAAAGTCTTCATGTCCAAAGAGTCCAAACACTTTCCAGTACCACATGTATGAAGCATGAGCAAGAGCAAAGGGGAAGTCTAAGGCAAGCCACTGATCTGGAAGTGCTGCAGCTCTTATGCTCACAGCCCATTGGCCACAGCTTGGTCACCTGGCATATGTAAGAAAGATGAAAGAAAGGAATAGTTGCAAGGAAGGTTGAGATATATAGTCTCTGGCTGGTTGAAAATATATATATTAGAGACCTGGTGCACAAAATCATGCACGGTGGGATCCGGCCAGCCCACTCTAATGGGGGCCGGGCCAGAGTGGGGGGAGGGGACTCGGGAGGTTGGCCTGCTGGCCCCACCCTGATAGGCCAGTTGGCTGCCCCGCAGTGGGAGTCATAGCGACTGGTCATTCTGGTCGTTTCGGTCATTCTGGTGTTCCAGTTGCTGGCTATATATATATATATATATATATATATATATATATATATGTTGGAACTATGGTTATCATTATGAACACTATTTATCAATACACTATAAATGTACAGAAATACAACTTAACTAAATGATAAGCAATTAAGCACATACTTTGTTTTATAATGCATTAGAAATAACCCAGAATAGTATGGCCAATGCCATAAACATTTTTCTATATGGTATATAGAAATATAATATATATTTGTTAAACCTCACCTGAGGATTACCTTTTCTTTAAAATGGCAGCAACATGGGGGAACAATGACCACAGTAATATGCTCATGAGAATGTATTTTGTTAGTCTTATTCCTGTTAGAGGAGTTTCATGCTACACTTTTAGAAATGTAGTTCTTTGGCATGCATCAGAAAACGAAAAGTCTCATTTCTGCTATTCAGTGACCTCTTGGCTATATACTAATAGATTTCCAATCCACTGAGAAGCAAACCCTCACAGACACTTTTCAAATTTTCAAAGCTATGATGAAATGTGCCTTTACATCAAAAATCAATCTCTTTTAAGACATGCAAGGGATTTGCTCTGTAGAGCAGAGACCAACATGCCTGACAAGCTCTCCTAAACCTTTAAAATCGCTGTCTTTTCCCCTTGCAAGAAGTCATTGTTCCGAGGGCTGTTTATAGAAACTAATTTTTAAAGGCCCCCAAGCCTCAATTATCATGCTGGCTTAAGTACATGCTCTCATTTACTACAGGATATTCTTAAATAACACGAAAGTAGCATGCTAGAAATATAACATCAGCAATTAGTAGATGTGGCTTGTTGATACTTTGGTTGATTAGCTAAACAGCAAATAGCCTTTACCTTTTAGAAACTTCTAAGTAATATATGGGGGGTAGGGGGCACAAAAGTAGTTTTACAGTTGTGAGAATGTGAAGCACAGTTTATTCTTGTGTTATCATTTATTAATTATGGTATTATTTTCCACACAAACAACTGTAAACCTATTTTGCTCCACCCTGTATATATATTTTCAAGTAGTTGTAGCATTTCTATAAAGTGAATAATATTTTGCTCTCTAGAATTGTCAGAATAATAAAAAATATTACAAGTGAATTTAGCTAGCATTTATTGAGTTCCTTGTGTATAAGATACATAGATAATTGACTTTAGATTTTTTTATGTCACTTTAATGGTTTCCTGTGCTTGTTAGCCTTGCATCTCCTAAAAGATATGTAAGCTTCCTGGTGATAGGGATCATAGCTTATATTTCCTGAATTTCCCCACCACATTCAGCACAAACTATATGCTGGTAGGTAATCCTCAGCAAATACTAACAACACACCTTTAATACTAGAACAATTTACTTTTACTTTGTGAGGTGCAAATAATAGTACCAGTCAGTTCAATAAACAGAACACTAGATTAGATTAACAGGGTTCTATTGTCATTGATCTGACATTATTAAATCATACTCACATTTTTGTAGGAGCCAAACTACAACATTGAAGCAGTCAATAAAACATTTTCACCAAGCGTCCCACATGTCATATTGATCTCATACAAGCTCTATGATGTCACTGTCTATTACATTTGCTTCAGCCATGTTCTTTTGTTATTTCCTAAACTTCAATTTGTTCCATACTTCTTTATGAAATATCAGGACCTCATGTGATTTCTCACTATGTCTTAATGATGTTCTGATGTTTAATTATTTTGTTAATTTGCTAATACACCACAAAAGTGGACTTAATTAATAAAAGAGGTCTACACACGGTCACAGATTACTTGGCAGAGGCTGGCACAATACACGCCAAAGGAAGACTCAGATCACCTATCAGTTTGCAAGAAGTAGGTCCTGAAAATTGACAGATAGTAATAGGAACACAGCATAAAAATCCAGGAGAAAGCGGGTACTGATTCACATTTTCAACAGAATGATCCAGAGTAACTCAAACTTAACCAAAACCAAACACCACATCTTCCATCTCAAATCTGCAATATCCCCCAGATCAGTGAACATACCATACATCTTGTTGTGCAAGCCAGCAACATGACTTCTTTTGCTTTCTCGCAGTCCACATTAGTCAACAGGTACCACTGATTATCTTCTTGATGTCTTTCAAATCTCTCCACTTCTTGCCAATCCCAGGAACTATTGTTATCTTCTTACCTTATTTCCCAGCCTCCAGGCATGCTACATAGTTCCATTCACTGCATTGCCTCCACCATTTACTTTCCAAATTCAACTTTGCCTCCACCATTTACTTTCCAAACTCAACTATGTTCAAGTTCTTCTTGGGTTAAATATCCCCCAGATCACCAAGGGCAATCATACCCCTTTACAATCTGGCTTATGATCCTTTCCAATTTCATTTCTCATACCCACCTCATTTGCACTGTCTGTTCCAATGCTCTTCTACTTTGAGCATTTTGTGCATTGGACCATGTTGTTGACCCTGTCTTGACTATATTCCCATTCATATTCCCTCCCCTTACCTAGACAACTTCTACCTAAAAAAGTCAGTTTTTATGTTTCACCTCCTCTAAGCTTTATGCCATCTAAAAAATTCTTTGTTGCCATACCTTTTATTTTCTTTGGCTAAAAAAAATGTTTGGAAGCCTAAATTCCACAGAAGAACTATTGTTTTTTAATGACAAATAAAATGGGCATTGAAAATGATTAGGCTCAGGAAGAAACAATAATACAAGTTCTACTTGGAAGTGTCAAAGGAAAGGAACATTGTGAAAAGAGATAGGGTCAATGTCATGTGTCAACTGACCCATCAATCAAGCATAATAATTTTCTAACTGAAGACAGTGAAATAAGAGATAACAAAAAGTTAAAACAGATATATTAGCTTCCTACTGTTGCTGTAACAAATTACCATAAATTCAGTGGCTTAAAGCAATACAAATGTATTATGATATAGTTCTGGAAGTCAGAAGTCCAAAATGGATCCCATTAGGCTAAACTGAGGTGTCAGCAGGGCCCTGTTTCTTTCTGGAGGCTAGGGAAGATTCTATTTTCTTGACTTTTTCACCTTCTTGAGGCTGCCTACATTCTTTGGCTCCTGTTCTCCATCTTCAAAGCCAGCAATGACCAGTCAAATATTTTTACCCAGAATCACTCTGACATTGACTCCTCTCTCTCAGTCTTCCCCATTTTAAAAGACCTTTGTAATTACATTGGGTTCATTGAATAATCAAGAATAATCTCCCTATTTTAAGATCAGTTGATTATAAACCTTAATTCTATTATCTTAATTCCCCCTTGTCACATCATCCAACATATTTATAGATTCCTGAAATTAGGATGTAGACATCTGGGGACGGGGCATTATTCTAGCTACTACAAAAAGATTAAATCATAAGTATACATCTTTCTTCAAAGCAATCCAGGGTTGTACATAGTGAGGTCTTGAGATTAATTTGGAAGATTCTGGAGCCAGGGAAATACCTGGCTCTTCCACTTACCAGGAAAACTATCCAAACTTCCTACTCTTAAAACCTGGGGAAAATTAGAATTTTTATCTAGTACTATTGTTGGAATATACTTTTAAAGCATATAACTCCTTTTCATAATCACTATATTATAATGAAATTATTTTAAGAATTAAATGACTCAAATATGTAATGTGTAAAATACATAGAATGGTCTATAGCATGATGGACGAACTCAATAAATGATAATTATGAGCATTTTATGCTCAGTAAATGGTGGCGGTTATTATTATGAAGCTGGAAGAAAAGTTCTTCCTTTTTTTTTTACTTTTAAGCAAAGAATTACTCTTATATAGAAAAACATCAAGATAGATGCTTTTAGAATTATGAAAGCTAAGGCCCATGCATGTGATGTAGGAGGATAGTAGAGTGCTCTGCATAATAAATAAATACAATTGGTAACAGCAGGAGACTTTGTGGAAATGGACAAAGCCTTAGGAGTGGAGGCCCAGCTTCATGACACAGGCCAGAGACCAGATAAGAAAACTTGTCATCTAAAGAATTCTCCAACACAGAGAGAGCTAAGAAACTTTGAAGAACCCTGATGATAACAATACATATACATTGTTTTTGTTCAGCACTGTGCCACAAATCTGTCTATTACCTCCTAAAATTGTAATAGAAGGTGCTTCTCATCAGTGGTCATGTTTTAGTGGTTCATGGGAGATGATATAAAAGGGGCCAGTGATCAGCGAGGGGCAAAGCAGCCTGAGCATGCAGTGCAGGGTTAGATCAGGCAAGGCATAGAAGGAAGGGACATATGGGGAGTGACTCATCAGGATGAGACAAATCTCTTTCCAAAAAAAGAAGAACCTTGTTGTTGTTTTTTCTTTCCTTTCTCTTCTTTTTAGAGGAGAGAGAAAACAGGGAATTGTTTTATTTCTGGTCTTATGTATTTTCTGTTAGAGATTAGAGCAACCAGATAGCAGGTATTTTTTGAGTTACTCATATTACGATAATAATGAAAATGATGGTTTTTTGTCATTATTATTTCCAAATGATCTACATTATTTGAGCATTATGAAATATTTCAAGTTTATTCTCAAAGGCATCATAAGGCATATTTAAGAAGTCCTGACACATACAAAGGAAGTACAAGAAGAATGAAAGTGTCATATCATCATTTTCTAAAAAAAGAATATTTTAGTTTCTAGTAAAGACAGGTGAACAATGCAAAGCTTCACAAAAATGTAAAGTGCATTACTTAATTGATGAATTGTGTTTTGAATATATCTACTAGGTCACTGGAAACTTGAATGAATTCACTCTACAAAAGATGTCATGTGGGGTATTTTTTCTATTTTGAAAAGATTTGTAAGCTTTTTAAAGCAATTGAAAAGTTTTCTGAAAAGAAGTTTTTCCACAGAGATAAGAAAGTTGCAGTAGAAAAAGTTTCTTTCAAAGGATGAACTTTTTCCAAATGATAATGTTGTTTTGGGGGATATTGCATTAACCTCTTCAGATTACTAAATTGCACACAGCAATATAACTAGTTCTCTAAAACTCTAAGAAATTTAACATATAGTCTAAAAATACCTAATGTAAATATGACAGTGTTTTCCAATCCGTTTGAATACATCTTATCTCTTAATGATAAAAATGTCCTGGACTCCTCCAAGTTCCAAGATCTACTAAAATGTAGAATATAGTTGGCAATACTTCAAATCATATTGTACAGCTGCCAAGTATGTAAGAAAGTAGTGGACACGTTCCAAATTAAATCAAAATCAATGATTTTTTAAAGGAATGTATAGAAATATATGTTCAGTAGAGATTCTAAGCCTAAATCATCCCTGTCCCCTGGTATTTATGACCTTATCCAATCCCCTCCCTTGAGTGTGATGGAACTTCGACTTGCTTCAAACCAACAGAAGAAGGCAAAGATAATGGGATATCACTTCTATGATTATCTTACATAAGATTATGACATCTGTCTAGCTTAGAGTATCCCTCCCTCACTGGCTTTTTTGTTTTGTTTTGTTTTGTTATTATTGTTGTTGCTGTTAATCCTCAACAGAGGGTATTTTTCCATTAATTTTTAGAGAGAGTAGAAGGGAGAGGAAGAGACATGGAGAGAGAAAGATTGATGTGAGAGAGACACATCGATTGGTTGCCTCTCACATGTGCCCCAACTAGGGTCAGGGATCCAGCCTGCAACCAAGGTACATGCTCTTGACCAGAATCGAACCCAGGACCCAACAGTCTTCCGGTCTATGCTCTATCCACTGAGCCAAACTGGCTAGGGCCATCCCTGACTGGTTTTGATGAAGCAAGTGGCCATATTAGGAAAGCCACATGACAAGAAGTTGGAGGCAGCCTCTGACTAACTTCCAGTAAGAAATGGAAGCCTTCAGTCTAACAATCCATGAAAAAGTGAATGCTGCCAATAAATACTTGAGTATGAAAGCAGATTCATCCCAAGTCAAGTCTTTAGTTGAGAACCCAATCCTGCCTGAGACTTTGATTGCAGTCCTGTAGAGACCCCAGTTAGCTATGCCTGGATATCTAACCCACAGAAGATGTGAGGCAATAAATGAAAATATTTTTAATTAAACCTTTAATTTTTAGATAATTGTGAATTACCATGTAGTTGTATGAAATATTACACAGAGGTATTTTGTATTCTTTGCCCAGTTTTCCCAAATGGAAAAATTTTGCAAAATAGTACCATATCTTAACCAAGATATGGACATTGCCACAGTCAAGATACAAAATATTTCCATCACTATAAGGATCCTTTTGTTGCCTCTTTTACGTAACTACTAGTGGCCCAGTGCACGAATTTGTGCACCTTGAAAGGAACTGTGGGCCACGAGGCTGCAGTGGGCACAGGGGTGGGTCTCAGCCCATCATCCATGCCCCTTCCTGGTCCCTCCTGCCACAACCTCCAGTCCCCTCTCTGCTGAAAACCCCGCTCCAGCCACCAGAGCTCCCACACGCTGACAGCGCCAGCCCTGCTCACACCTGCTGTTGGCGCAGAGTGATTTGGGCCAGTGCCAGCAGCGGGTGCAAACAGGGCCAGTGCTATCAGTGGGTGTGAGTAGTGGCTGCTGCCCCAATCACCCCTTAGGAGCAGGGGGAGGTGGAGAAGCCCTCAGGAGCGATTGGGGCTGGCAGCCGCCGCTCGCACCCACTGATGATGCCAAGCGATCGGGATCAGCGCTGGGCGCTGGCAGCTGGTGTGAGCAGCAGCTCCAGCGCTGGATGCGGGTGCGAGCAGGGCCGGCACCGCCAGCAGGTGCAAGCACTAGGTGGGACCACAGCATGTGGGAGCATAGAATTTTCAGTAACCACCAGAGGCTCACCCTGATGACAGCGACTGGCGCCCCACCTTGGTCTGGTGCCCCCGCTCACCTGATCCACCATCCCACCACGGCCAACGCACACCATGTTCTGCAAATGCCCCTTGGTGGTCAGCGCACGTCATAGCGACCGGTTGTTTGGTTGTTCAGTTATTCGGTTGTTCCGGTTGTTCTGCAGTTCGGTCTATTTGCATATTAGCCTTTTATTATATAGGGTATGCTAATTCTTAAAATCTAGTAGGCTGATTTCCTCCTCTTTATTCACCTTTTCCAAAATTGATTCACCTGTTTGAGTTCCTTTACTTTTTAAGTACATTTTAGAACAATCTTGTCTATTTCTACAAAATATTTTGATGGGATTTCAATAAATATTACATCTGTATATCAATTTGGAGAGAATTGACACAACTACTATGTGAATATTCCAATCCATTAAGACAATATATGTCTCTACTTATTTAGATACTTACATTTAAATTATATGATTTTTTGATTGTCTAAAATTTTACATATGTCTCCTTTTCCCCCAATTGACCCCCACAAATTATATGATTTTTTTATCAGCATGTGTGATTTTCATCATATAAGTCTTCTACATTTTTGTTAGATTTATACCTTAAGCACTCTTTTTTAAAGTAATTCTATCCATGTGTTAATTGCTGATATTTAGAAATAAAATTGATTTTTTGTATATTTATCTTATATCCTGTGATGTTTTTGAAATTATTTTTCATGTTTAAAAATTCTCTGAATTATTTATGTAAACTTTCATGTCATCTGTAAGTTGGGACAGTTTTCTTCCTTTTAAAAAAAATCTGTATGCTTTGTATTTTATTTTCATATGACAGTGGCTAATTTTTTCTTACTATGCTATATGAGTGGTAAGAACAGACATCCTTGCTTTGTTCTTAAACCAAGAAGGAAGCATACATTAAGGGTAATTTAGCTGTAGGATTTAATATATATATGTTTTTATTGATTTTAGAGAAAGAGAAAGGGAGAGGGAGGGAGGGAGGGAGGGAGGGAGGGAGGGAGGGAGGGAGAGAGAGAGAGAGAGAGAGAGAGAGAGAGAGAGAGAGAGAGAAAGAGATGATTGGCTGCCTTCTGCATGCCCCCTACTGGAGATCTAGCCTATGACCTGCATAACCTGGGCATATGCCTTGACCGGACATTGAACCAGCAACCTGTTAGTGCATGGGACTATGCTCAATCAACTGAGCCACACCAGCAGGGCTAGCCATAGGACTTTTGTAGTTGTTCTTTATCAAGCTGAGGATGCTCCCCTTTATTAACTGAGATAATTGATCATAAGTAAGTTTTCTGAATTTATCATAAATAAGTGCTATATTTTGTCAATTCTTTTTCTGAACTGAATTATATGATGATGTGGATTTTCCTTTAGTCTGTTAATATAATGGACTACATTGATTCATTTTCAAATATTAAAACAGCCTTCATCCTAAAATATAGCCTACTTGGTCAAGATATACAGGGTACAGCAAAAGTAGGTTTAAAGTTGTTTATATGAAAAATATAATAATAAATAATGATAGAATAAACTGTTTTGCATATTCACAACTACAAACCTACTTTGCCACACCCTATGTAATTATTTTTGACTAAGTTCTATCTGCTAATATTTTCTGCATCTAATTCAGGAGGGAGATTCATATATAGTTCCCTTTACTTGTATTGTCTTTGTCAAGTGTTGGTATTAAGGTAACTTTACCTCATAAAACAATTGGGAGTGATTCCTCTATTTCTATTTTCTGGAAGAGATTGTTTAGAATTTAGAATTAATTTTAATTCTTTTTTAGAAGTTTAATGTACTTTTCTTGTGAAATCATCTGAAAATAGATATTTCTTGTTTGGAAATTTTTAAATTGTGAATTCAGTTTTCTTAATATTTGTGGGGCTATTCTAGAGATATACGGCACATTGAGCGAGTTGTGGTAGTTTGTGTTTTTTGAAAATTTGTCGGTTGTCAAATGTGTATGTGTAGAGCTATTTGTGGTTATCCCTCATTTTCCTGGCAATGTCTTCAGTATCTGTAGTGATACACCCTGGTTCATTCTTAATATTAATAAGTTGTGTCTTCTTTGTTTTCGTTTTGCTTTGTTTTAGGTTAGTTTTGCTGAAGATTTGACAATCTTATTGATCTTTTTATAGAAACAGGTCTTTGTGTCATTTTTTTCCATTGTTTTTCTGTTTTCAATCAATTTTATTGATTTCTACTCTCATCTTTCTTTCCTTCCTTCTGATTACTTTTGGATATATTTTGCTCTTCTTTTCCTAGGATCATTAGGAAACAGGTTAAAGATTATTGATTTGAGAATTTTATTATTTTCCAATATACTCATTTATGGTATAAATATCCCTCTGGGCACTGATTTACCCCATAAACTTTAACATGTTGTATTTTTCACTTTATTCAGTTCAAAGTATATCTTAAAATTTCCCTTGTGGTGTTTTCTTTGATCTACAAATTATTTAGCAATGTGCTGCTTAGTTTTCCTGGTGTTTAGAAATTTTCCTGTTATCAATTTAAGGTTTGATTCCAAGTTATCTATAATAATAGAAGCATAATATGCTAATTAGACTGGACATCCTTCCGGATGACCTTCTGGATGAAGCCGGGGCTGCTAGGGAAGCTCAGGTCCTGGGTGCCAGAAGGAAGCCAGTGCCGGCAGCCAGGGAAAGGAAGGCCTATTCTTGCACAAATTTCATGTATCGGGCCTCTAGTATATTCATAAGAGTATTCAAAATACATAAGGAATTCTTATAACTCAACCTCAAAAGGACAGACAACTCAATTAAAAAATGGGCAAAGGACTTGAATAATAAACAGTTTTCCAAAGACATACAAATGGGCAACAAGCACATGAAAAAGGTTCAACATCATTAATCATTAGGGATATAAAAATAAAAACCACAATGAGATACCACTTCACACCCACCAGGGTAGAGGTGGTGGTGATGGTTGTAGTAGTAGTAATAGTAGTAGTAGTAGAAGTAGTAATGATAGTAACGGATAGAAACAAGTGTTGGTGATGATGTGGAGAAGTGAAGCCATCATATGTCACTGGTTAGAATATAAATTGGTACAGCTGCTGTGCAAAACATTTGGCAGTTTCTTAAAAAATTAAACATAGAGTTACCACATGACTCAGTGATTCCACTCCTAGGTATATACCCACAAGTATTGAAAACAGGTGTTCAAACAAAAACTTGTAAGTAGATGTTCCTTGCACCATTCATTACTCATATTAGCCAATGGTAAAAATGACCCAAATGTTATCAACAAATGAATGGGTAAACAAAATGTAATACATCTATACAAAGGAATATAATTTATCCATAAAAATGAATGAACTACTTGCATATGCCACAACATGAAGAAATTTTGACAACATTATGCTAAGTTAAAGGAGCCAGTCACAAAAGACTATACGTTATATTATTTCATTTACATGAAATATCCAGAATAGGAAAGTCTATAGAGAAAAAAAGTAAAATAGTGGTTTCTTAGGGCTCAGAGGATAAGGACAGAGTGGATAATAGCTAAATGATATGGGGTTTCTCTTAGTGCTGATGAAATTGTTCTAAAATTGATTGTAGTACCAGTAAAGGTTGCACATATCTGTAAGTATACTAAATACCATTGAATTGCACCTTTTTATGTGAATAAACTGCACATTAAGTGAATATATCTTAAGTCAATAAAACTATTTTTAAAAAGTCAATGTAATCACAACTGTCATATTGGGAAACCAACAATGGAATCTTAAAAAATTAACAAACAAACAAAAGACAACCCAGGGAACTCACAACCATGTCATTCTTCAGAGCTCATGTTACCTAGCCAGTCTACCTTCTTCTCTCTACCTTTCCGAGTTATCTTCTGTTTGATTTATATACTATAATGTTCAGGGATCTTTCTTAGCAGAAGGGATAAGAAAAAAATATATCTAGTCCATCTTTCTGAAAGTAGAATTCCTCATCATGTGTTATTTTAAGCTGATAAATTTATACTAAGACAGCTTTGCAACAATAAATTATGTCATTTATGTGTGTCTATTAACCACCAGGTGGTAAATATTTATCAAAGAGCATTACTGTAAGCATTAAATTACAAAATGTCAATAAATTGATAACAACATATAAATCTAACCTATTTCCTGGTTTCACATAGCGGTACAGCATAGAGAAATAGAAGTCCACATCCTTGCTTTTCAACTATTAAAAGTGTTCATTAATCAGTGTTTCTGAACTCTAGTGCCATGTTAAAATTACCTGAAGAGGTTTAAAAAAATTACAAATTCATCAGGAAAGATTGACTAAGTAAGAATATTTGGGCATGGATCCCTTGATTAAACATTTTTTAAACCTTATCATGCAATTCTGATGGTGAGTGAATGTTGGAAACCACTCCTCTAAACCTTACAGTTGTTTCCTCTTCTGTAAAATAAGAATAATAACGGGATAATAATAAGATAATGATATCTGTTTCACAACTTGCTGTAAGACATAAATAACTTGATCTAAATCAAGTTCCAAGTACAGTACCAACATTTGTGACGTAGTAGAAGTAGAGGTTTTGTAACCAGATTCATGATTATCTGCACCACTTCTCAGGTTTATCATCAATCAAGTCACATGACCTTTGAGCCTCAGTTTCTTCATTTCTCAGCTTTAGGAGATGGGACTTTACTCATGGAGTTAATCTAAGGGTAAAATTATATATATATATAATTAAGGTTTGATATATATTTGCATTTTACACATTGTAGGTGTGTTAGTTCATATATCTTCTTCCTTAAATGTCTCTGCTCAGCACAGATGAAATTATCCTTACCATACAATAAAGTATCATATGGAGTTTTAAGTGCTATGAAGGAAACAGACACTTTATTTTGGTCCAGTTATCTGGATGCTATTGATAGTTCTTTGACCTCTTCTAGGCCTGGCCACTGGTATAGAATGGTTTTCAGGAAAAGGGCTTGCATAGGTTTGCTTTCTTAAGGAAGCAAAACCTATTGTATATCTTTTTGACTTGATAAACAATCACAATTTTTTGTTATCAATTATTGGACTTTGCTTTTAACTTCTTTACACTATCAATTTTATCTCCCAAGATTTCTTCGTATCACCCATGTTCCAGGAGTTGTTGACTTCAAAGAGCCAAGAAGTCATTTCCGAAATGTTTCTTCTGACATTCTAGAATTGTGCATTTACAAGAGGTCCTATTGTATCAGCTAGTGTTCTTGTAAGACTTCTAGGATACACAATAAAAGAATTCTGAGACATTTTTCTGCATTGTCTATTCTTTCTTTATGCTCATGAAGTTTGTTCAGAATCCACCCAATTAGGCTATCATATAAAATATGTGAAACAGACTTCTGGGGATCTGAACAATATAATAAAAGCCCTAGGAGGATTGCCATATATATATAAATATATAACATTACTCACAGATTCAACTTTTTGACTTAATAAACAATCACAATGGTAACCCATATTTCCACCAATGTGAAGGCTTGGTTGATTGCAGAAAATCCACCATTTTTGGAACTTTACAAAATCATTCTCTTCCTAGTGTAGTTAACTAAACTATAAAATATTACTTGAACTATTGTTTTATCATTAGGTAATTAGGCCAGTAAAAACATGATTAGATTATACAGTCTAACATTTGAGATTAAGTTATATACCAAATCAGAAATTTAAATAACCCATTAAATTCATTACAAGAATTCTAAAGACAAAACCCCTCAGTCTGCAATAAAAAGATCTAATATAACATTGACAAAAATATATTTTGGCCAAATGAAACAATTACATTTTCTCTTTATGAGTACCATTAGAATAACTATGTCATGTTGTGAAAGTAAGATAGTAAAATGTCTTGTTTAATAAGCTATTGCCAAGGTATTTTAGGAAACAATTTTTTTGTGAAAACAGAACTAAGTCATCTATAAATACAGGTTATATTTTCTAAGCAGATTCTTTTGGTCAGGGTCTGGGTTTGATTTTTGGCCAGCTTTTAAAAGCTTTCTTACAAAAGAACTATTTTTAACTGAGTCATGATATTCTTTTCATTCTCAGAAGTAGTTTTGTGCGATCCAGGTTGGGGAAGCCGAAAATAGATGGATCAGATACTGACTAACAAAAGCATGTAGAGGCGGACAAAGACAACTAGCATTTAGGACAGTGAGTTAGTGTTCCTGGGTTTCTTTTGACTTCTTTGCCTTGAAAATGTCTAAGCCTTTTCATTTTCTTGAATCTAAACCAAAGCAAAATGGACTCTCAACTATTCCAATCTAAACTAAGTTCCTATTTTCCTACTGGAAAGTACTATTAACTTTGTTCTGAAAAAGATAGGTTATATAAGAGCTAAATAAATAAGACTCCATTGAGAAGACCCTAAGAATGAATACAACAAACACAAAAATCAATGTGAGCCCCTCTGACAGCTGGAATTAGATATCTCATAATGTTTTTCCAGTTTCATAGAGCATTGTATATCTTCAAGGTACCCTCTCTGCCTTTGTGATCCTTTATCTTCATTTCTCTCCTTAAAAATACAATTTCTCCCTTTTGTTAACATGCCTTAGACTTAGGAACTTTCTTTTGAGACCTGCCAAAAACCTTGAATTGGTGTCACTGCATTGCTAACAGCAAATTAACCTAGAAGAATCTGTATCTTGGTTTTATTCAGTAACATATTACCATTGATCATTTTTATTTGGAAGTTTGGCTTTTATTTTTCTTTTATGTCACGTGGCATCTAGACAACAATGAACAGAGACTGCAGAGAGTTGCCTGCAAGGTAAAAATGCCTTGTGATTTTGCAATATCAGTGACATTCTCACGTCTAGAGATAGAGAATTGAAATGTGAGGCACCGGTTTAATGTTAGGAGAGGGAGATGGGGAACTAGTCAGCTAGTTCAAATCAGGTTTCTTAGGGACAATGGAAAACTACAGGATA
This sequence comes from Myotis lucifugus, assembly GCF_000147115.1. NCBI lineage: Eukaryota > Metazoa > Chordata > Mammalia > Chiroptera > Vespertilionidae > Myotis > Myotis lucifugus. The sequence goes on along the minus strand of NW_005871057.1, from coordinate 2,504,863 downwards.
AAGCACTACCATTTATTAAACAGATGGACAAAAAAACACACACGCTATCAATAAGATAACTTAAATCCTGCCTGCGCTTTGCTAAATTTTTCATACCTCACTCTGAAAACTAATTTTAAGGAAGAAAAATTAATAAGAAAATGCTTCATTTCAGGCAATGTGTTTTTTTTTTTTCTGTTATATAAATGGTGTGGCCTAAAATACCTTTGAAGCCCTATCCTGACCTTTCATTTAAAACCCAACCCCTCACTCCCTCATTTAAATTAGCTAGCTCTACTTCCCTTTTGTACATATTAACATAACGATATCATTTATGTACTTTTTTGTGCTTATTGTTTAGTGCAGATCTCTTCCAACTAAAATATAAAATCTATGAGGGCAAAAGTCCTTGTTTTTTATGCACTGGTCAATCCCAAGAATGTAGAATACCGCCTAGCACAACCGATCTGGTGAACGAGTGAGTAAAAAGTACTCTGAGACTAATCAGGATCCTTTTTCCTGTCATACAGAAATCAGCCCGCTGCGAGCTGGCTTAGATTTAGTGCTGGCTCTAATGTTTTATCTCTGTATTAGCTATGTGCCGTACTTACTCTTTCTGCCTTCATTTTAGAAATATAAATTCTATAGTTTAAAAAATATTGCATTTTCTCCTTTCAAAGGAATTTTGCAATAAAGCCAGAAACAGACTTAGGGCCACATATCACTATTATGAATACTTTCTTGTTACAACATTGTGTAATTTACTGAAAGTGTTTATTCACCCGCAAGTCTCTATTCTTACATAAAAAAACAAATAAAAGAAAAATTGTGGCAGTGGGGGTGGGGGTGGGTAGTAGGCTATATAATTTTGCATTGTTTTAATGAACCAGAATAAAATATTAAAATGCTAAAAAAAGTTACTTATAAAAATCAACCCCACAGATCTAGAGAGAGCTGGCGTCTAACTGTAAAGTTTTGGACATCAATAGAGAGGCATGGCTGACTTCTGTTTAGAAAATGATTCTCCGTGACATTTCAGTGAGTTGTCAAATCCATAACCTCAATTTTTTTAACCGTTGCTGGAGGACAGATGCCTTTCCTGTGGGGGTTACACCTCTGAGCGGTTCAAAAAGGAAGGGCGAGCTTTCTGCACACAGCACTGCTATTCACTGAAGAAGGTTATTTTTGTGCTAAATCATCTGCACAAAACCATATGGTTAGGAGAAAATAGACTACTAGCCAATAGAGAGCATCTCTAGAGGACACGAGACTGGCATTAGATGCTGTTAATTTGTTTGCTCTTTGAATACTTGTTTTCTTTTCCGTGGCTCACTGAAGGATATTGTGATTTGGAATAATAATTCCACTTTAAAAGATAGAATAGAATAGAATAAGCACTTCAAGTAATAAGTACTTTTCAGTATTGCATATATAGTCATATTTTATTCTGATTACTAGGTGTTATGTAATGTCATTTGCTGACCTTTGCCACAAAAATTATATAAATCTCTCTCAACCCATCATAATACATGTTGTAAGCTAAACTGTGTCCCTCTCCCTCAAAACTCATATGTTGAAGACCTAATTCCAGCATTTTGAAATGTAACTCTATTTGGAGATAGGGTCTTTAAATGGTAATTAAATTGAAATGAGATCACTAGGGTGGGTCCCCAATGCAACGTAACTGATGTCCTTATAAGAAGAGGGAAGAATGCAGGAAGATAGCCATCTACAAGCCAAAGATACCAGAATAGATCCTTTCCTTACGGCCCTCAGAAGGAACCAATCCTGCAGACATATGAATCTTGGACTTCTAACCTCCAGAACAATAAGAAAATAGAATTTCTGGTGTCTAAACTACTCAGTGTATGGTACTTTGTTACAACAGGCCTAGCAAACTAACATAATACATGAGAATCCAGAAACTACCCCTTCTGGAATTAACTGAGGATAATAAGCATATAATGAAGGATAGGTGATTTCTGCCCCTGTGAAGACAGCAGGAATCAGAGGCCACTATTTTTGTGAAGAAGAAAAAATAAAACTCCATTTAAGGAATAAAGATAAACATAATATTAAACATAGAAAAATTTCAGAAAAATAATGATAAATGCAAAACAAAAAATAGTGATAAATATAAACAAAAGAGTGTTAGCTACTTTAAGGTTTGTAAATTTCAATCCACAGGTTGACTTGTTCAATTCACATAGCTGGGATTGGAACCTGGGTCTTTTAATTTTACAATGTTGCCTCCATATCCTAATTTCACTTGGGTTTAATTTCTTTCAGCGGTTCTCAACCTGTGGGTCGTGACCCCTTTGGCGGTCGAACGACCCTTTCACAGGGGTCGCCTAAGACCATCCTGCATATCAGATATTTACATTACGATTCATAACAGTAGCAACATTATAGTTATGAAATAGCAACGAAAATAATTTTATGGTTGAGTCACAACATGAGGAACTGTATTTAAAGGGCCAGAAGGTTAAATAAGTTGCTTTTAGTGAAGGAAGTTCAAAAAAATTTTTTTTGCCTTAGTATAGACCATGTGCCTTGTAAACAATGGAAATGCTAGTAATATGTGTTAGATAAGTTCTTCATAACTGTCAATAATTTTCAACTATTTTGGTCTTATGCTGACAAATAATTCAGCTCTTCAAAACATTAAAATCACGCAGCCTTGTGGGCTTGTAATCTAAGTCTTTAAATTGAATGGCAAAAATGTGTTATTCACTATTTTAGAGTACCTAAGATATACTACTGAAATACCTCAATTATCTAAGCAGAACCCAGTTTCTCTCAGCATTGATATTGCTACACTTATTGTTATGCAGTTACAACCTATTCATTTCAATTTTTGTTATTTTCTATATTGTTGTGTAATGTGAATTGATGTTTAGAATGAGAAAATTAAAATTTCTAATATAAAAAGCCCAATTATATCTAACATCAAAAGGCACAATTATATCTAGTAAGCTTTACTTACAAATCAAGAAAATGGAATTATATGTTTAATTAAACTTTTGACCAAAAACATTGAAATAAATAGCATTTTATGTGGTATTTATCACTTTCTACTTTCACTATAGTTTTGTATGCACATGGTTTATTCTATACTATTTGCAAATTCTTTAGATCAAAATTCTTTAGATTAAAATTTTTTTAAATCTTTTTTTTATTGATTTCAGAGAAGGGAGAGGGAGATAGAAACATCAATGATGAGAGAGATCATCAATTGGCTAAGTCCTACATGTCCCCTAATGGGGATGAGCCTGCAAGCCAAGCATGTGCCCTGACAGGGAATCAAACTGTGACCTCCTGGTTCATAGGTCAATGCTCAACCACTGAGCCACACTGATCGGGCTATCATTCATCTTTACAACTTCACTCTCTCTTCCTTCTAGTATGAATTCAATAACTATTAATTCACAAATGAGTGAATTAAAATCAAAATAGTTTTCTGTGTATCTCTCAGATGTTAAAAATGTGAATTAAATCAGAATAATCCATTAAGTAATTATTTCATATCAAAGAAACCTGGTGCATCAAGATAACAGTATTTATACCCCAGCAAGATTCTAAACAAATGAAGTACTAACATATGGTAGAGCCCTTTCATCTGTGTTAAACAAAATTTTTATATTAATTTATGAATGGTGTTTATCAAATTTTCAAGGCATAATAACATTTCTTCCTTAAAATTTCTGCATTTGGTCTCTGGCTTAACAAACCAAAGTCCATTAGTTTCGCTTATTTATGCCATCACCTTGGCACACTGGACTCCCCTGGGATATTTGGAAAGTAACCATTCTCTCCAGCTGTTTCAATTAGCACTCTAGAACACTCATTATCTTTAGCAGAAATGATCTTTGAAACCGTAACACCCTTCAGCTTGAAATTTTTTTGGCTGTTCAGAGGCAAAAGGTTTAGGATTTTTATTAAGGGACTCACATAGGGATGCAAATTACAAGTGGGGGAAGACCTTAGTCAAGACTTTCAGAGAAAGTGATCACTGGTCCCTCCTGCTGCTTAGCAAAATAACTGAGCCCATATGTTAGGGAATAGCTGAGGTTAAAATGCTAGGAACACACTTTGGTAACTTTCCAAATGAGAGAACCTTTGATTCCCAAGCCATTTTCCTCATCAGCCAGGGTTACAAGACCTACTTTCTCAATCTGCCTACCCTTGAGTTGAGAAAGTACAAACATTTCTTTGATTTCCCCACTTGACTATGTGGCCCCAGACACCAGGCAACAAGGCTTATTGAGCCCCTCTTTTTACGAAGAGCCCGTGCAGTTGTGCTGTGTGTCAGTACAAAAGAATGAGGGAAGTTTATCTTTGTCTTCAAGATCTCCAAATACAAGGAACCCAGGGAAGAACTTAGTTCTTACATCACTAAATTCTTTTATTAGACGACACCAAGAGAGGCACAGAAATTAATGTAAGTGCTGCCAAAGCTATTTTCTTTCTCTGATTTGAGCATGCTGCAATGGGAAAGACACCTGGGATAAAAGAAGGATCCTACAAACAAATTGGCTTTATTTTTAGGCAAGTACCTCACAGAAATTTGAAAACACACTCCATTTACTGAAAGGTGACCTTATTAGGAAAATTAGCAACTACATGCTATAAAGGCATGAAACATGATAAAATGGTTCTAAAAATAACCTAATGCAGTTCTCACATTTTCAAGCAAGGTTACTTGATTAATGCAGGTGAAATCAGGTTTATCAAGATTTATAAGAATGTGATCTTGTTTTATAAACAAACCATTATCCTATCTAATAATAGACAAACATGGTAATTGACCGTACCTTTGCTACGCCTCCCATTGGCTAATCAGCGTGATATGCAAATTAACCGCCAACAAACATGGCAGATAATTTGCATACTGCCGGCAGGGCGGGACAGCACCATCCTGCCTGCCCTGCCGCCATCCGGGCCTGCTATCTGCGACCCGGGGCGGCAGGCGTCCGTGTGCGACCCTACCGGGGGCGGCTGGGCGGGGCAGCAGCAATCCGCCAGCCTGTCCAGGCGTCCCGTGTGCGACCCGACCCAAGGTGGCGCCCCAACCCCCGGATCGGCCCTGCTGTGTGCGCGACCTGGGGAGGCGGGGCAGGCACAGAGGGATTGGGCCTGCCATCTGCCACCCGGGAAACGGGCCTAATCCAGCAGGTGGTATCTCCCGAGGGGTCCCAGACTGTGAGAGGGCACAAGTGGGGCTGAGGGACACCCCCTCCACCCCCCTCCCCTGCCAGTGCACAAACTTTTGTGCACCGGGCTTCTAGTTCTATATAATAAAAGTATAATATGCAAATCAACCAAACAGCAGAACAACCAGTAGAATGACTGGTCACTATGACATGCACTGACCACCAGGGGGCAGATGCTCAGTGCAGGAGCTGCCCCCAGCCATCAGGCCCCAAGCCAGCCAAGGCAGGTGCCCGCAGGCCTCCCCCACTCCCTGATTGCCCTGCCAGTCACCCCACAGATTGGCCCTGATCGCCAGTCAGGCCTAGGGTCCATACCCATGCACTAATTTCATGCATCAGGCCTCTAATTTAATATAAATATTTATAGGAATTCTTATCAAAATATTTTATTTACCATTAAAAAGTTGTTGGTTGTGTGTGTGTGGTATTTATATGTGTGTTTGTGCTGTTTCCTGCAGTCTCATCTGTTGTTGCAAGTGCCGTGTTTAGATGACGGATAAAGACAATGTGCAGAAACTCACTGGGAGAGGGAAGCCAATTTCTAGAACCATTTTGTGATAACTTTAATCTCTCCTAATATCTTTTCCCTTACAGTGTTCTTTATGATTGATAAATAAGTTTCTCAATGTTCCTCAGATTGATTGTTTTCATCACAGGCAAGAAATTTATCCTACTTAAATTCATTGAGTGCTAGCACCAACACTTTTTTAAAAATCTTTATTGTTGAAAATATTAGCTATGCCTCCTTTTCCCCCCATTGACCTCCTCTAGCCCACTCCTGTCCCCCACCCCAGGCCCTCACTACCCTATTGTCTGTGACCATGGGTTACGCATATATGCATACAAGTTCATTGGTTGATCTCTTCCCACTCACACACCCTCCCATGCCTTTCCTCTGAGGTTTGACAGTCTGGTCCATGCTTCTATCACCAACACAATTTTTGCTGTCTTTTCCTCTCTCTCTTTTTGTGAAATATTTTAGGGGAATAAAGGTGACTAAGAACTACTTGCCAAATGTTGACCTCTGAAAAGTAGAGATGCAGTTAAAGTTGAGTTTCTGGCTACACAGGAGTGAAGACCTTTTTAAAATATATGTCTGTATATAGACTTCAGAGAGGAAGGAGGAGGGAGAGAAAGATAGAAACATCAATGATGAGAGAGAATCACTGGCCAGATGAAGACCTTTTGTATAAATGAAAGGTCAGCACCTAAGTTACTGCACCTATAGAGTATGAAATAATCAATACACACTGTTAATACCGATTATTATTAACAATTTACTCTTTTACTGATGTTTTTTAGTGAAAAAAAAAAACAACTTCTGAACTTTTGTCCTATGTGGAAATATGAGAAATGAGATTAGCAATGGCTTCCCACTGGCAAAATATTTCTTCTTAATATTCTACAACAGTATTCCCTGGGACATTTCCTCTTAAAATATTCATCTACTGTGAACAAAGACAGTTGAGGAGCTGAGGAGATCAGGGAGCTGTAGTTAGTGAGGAAGGGAGTGGGTGGTAATTTGATTAAGCAGTCAGGACAGTCAGTTCTGAAACAGAAGTTATTTCACAAAAGAATCACTTTAATGGAACACAAGTAAAAAGAAAACAATTATAGGTTCTGTGGTTAATATTAATGGGAGTTTTATTATTTTGAAGTCAAGATTAACTAGCTTTATACAATATACAACAATGTCTTTTTAAAAACTGAATTATCTTAGGACACTTTATGCATGTATAGGCTCAGACACTGACTTAGGTGCTAGATGAGGTACACTGCATTTTCTTCTTAAGGAAAGGGAAATACTTTATTTGTTGAGTTAGAGTTTCTGTATCATCCAGGCCAGAGATCTTATTGTAAATTCTCAGTATAGGATAATATAGGTTTGCATGAACGTGGAATATTAGAGATTTATTTTTGTCTGCAGGTAAAGAGTTGACTGGACTCATTCAGTAATTCTAGAAATAGACATTCAGCTTTTTCTTTATCTGGGTTTTAGGCACACACAGAATTGAAGAAAATGTGGTCTTTGACTCAAGGAGTATATATCCTAAGAAAAAAGTTATAGGATACACACCTACACTTTTTGTTAAATAAAAAAATATTCAAAATCATTAGAGATTACAAAGTGATATGGAATTAAAAGGAGTAAGAGTACATATCTTCATGAAAAGAATAGTGAAGGCTTCAGTGAAGTAGTAGGCCTTGAATTGAACCTTAACATTTGGGCAAAATCTAGCTTGGAAGGAAGGACTTCAGGCAGAATGTATAACATTAACAACAACCTGGAGGAGTGAGAATGTGAGTATGGTCCTTGAGGTTGAATAATCCAGTTTGACTGACTAGAGAACAGAATGTTGCAAAAGAAAGACAGAAATGGCAGTTTGATTAAAAGTCATACACATTCTTGAATGCCAAGCTAAGAAATGTAGACTTTATTCCTTAGGCAATGAATGAGAATGAGAACTACTATGTATTGCGTGCATAGTATACCTTTAAAACCAATTCTTATCGCGAGAATTCTCGCTTCATATTACACAGTGCTTTACAAAGTATTATACTTTAAAAAGATATTAGCTTGAAAGAACATGTAATAAATAACTTCAAAATGCAATGGCTATTTAATTTTAAAGCTTGCCTTTAACATTTATATAAAATATTTTTTTGTATTTGTTCAATAGAAACTTATCTGGCCACTAGGTAAAGCTAGCAATAAAACTACTGGTCCGCAATGTGTTAACTTATGCTATATTGCTTAATTTCCCCACTAGCCCAGAGGTAAGCTATTTACATACAGGAGTCTGTAAATAGAATTTAAGTACTTCTTATTCCAAAGCTCTTTCCTCTATGTGACCTCTTTGTGGTCATGAATAACTTTGAGATGCTCATCTGATCTATGGTCTTCTTTGCAGAACAAGGCACATGCACACATATATCCCCAAATTTTCTTACACTTTTAAGGTATTCACTAATTCTCATTTTCATTTCCTGTCAGGAACTCTTGCACTATCCAAATGCATCCAGCCAAGGAATGCATTTTCTTCTAATTCCAGTAATATTTCAACATGACAGCATATCAAAGAATGTTAAGAAAGTAAGTTATTGAATAAGGTCATTATGTTTTCTTATTTTACAAAATATGAAGAGAGTATATAAAATAAATAATTAACTAAAACAATATAATAATTTCACCCAAATTTGGAAAAGTTTATCTTATAAAATAAAAATAACAAATCAGTCTAAATCCACTACCAAACAAAAAACATATATGTCCCTTTAAACTTTAGTTTTATTAGTTTTTGTTCTATTTGTCTTAATATTTAATCTACTAAAGGCCCAGTGCACGAAATTCATGCACTGGGGGGGGGGGGGCAGAGTCCCTCAGCCCTACCTGAGCCCTCCCGCAGTCCGGGACCCCTCACTCCTTACTGCCTGCCTGCTCGCTCGCTGCTCCTTACCACTCGGCTCGCTGCTGCTCCTTAGTGCTGCCACGGAGGCGGGAGAGGCTCCTGGCACCGCTACTACGATCGCCAGCTGTGAGCCAGGCTTCTGGCTGAGCAGCACTCTCCCTGTGGGAGCGCACTGACCACCAGGGGGAACCTCCTGTGTTGAGCGTCAGCCCCCTGGTGGTCAGTGCGCATCATAACGACCGGTTGTTCTGGTCATTCCACCACAACAGTCACTTAGGCTTGTATTATATAGATTGTTCTCTCATTTTAAAGAAACCAAATTTTATACTTACTTTATCAACATCTTCTAATTCAAGTATCAACATTTTCATCAATTAAGAATTCTTACATTTCAGTTGCTTAGAGGACAAGGACTTAGGGATATAAAAAATGTACATAAATCTAAGCCCCAAATATGTACTGACTAACCTTGTAAACCAGAATATACAACAACTTTGCTAAGCCCCCAAAACTCTGATTCTTATTCTGTAAAATGGGAATAATAATAATTATACTTTTAATTAAAGGGTTATTATATCTAGGAAATTTCTAGGTGATAAAAACAGTATACATATATGTATAAACACATACATAAATGCATGCATATATAATATCCTTTACTATTAGATTCATCAATGATTCTTTAAGAATGTAGTTGGCATAATAACATTTAAATTGTGAAACAAAGAAATAATTTTCAAAAGAAAAGGGTTAAAATAAGAACAAGCTCCAGTATAGTTAAAGAGAAAGACACATACATAATAAAAAATATAAGTTATATAGTAAAGGCACATATAAAATGCTAGGAGAACACAGATGCAGAAACAATGAACGATGCCTGCAGTGGTGCAATGAGAGGTCATGTCTGAGTGGAACCTTCTAGGCAGGGTGTTCTAGGTTGATCAAGCTTATTATTGAAGTGATTCTCAATGTAAAAACAGCAGGTTCCCATTCTCATACAACACATTGGCCCATCAAACATTGCTCATGCTTCAGAATGAAAACATGATATAAGCAGGAGAGAAATGCTTTATCTTGGTTTAAATGCTATGTACTGGTCCACATGTATGGTTGTAAAAGTACAATATATTTACAGTTACAGGGAGAAATATATTACACTTGTTTGAAATTTATGTAACAGAAAAAGACAGATGATGTAAATGTAATGCTTATAAAACAACAAAAAAATGTGAATTCAACTTTTCTCAGTAGTTTGAAATTCTGTTGCTTCTAATACAAGGGAACAATCAATAGTTTTTTTGTTTTTGTTTTTTCCTGTAACCTACGCCTGGGTCAGGATTTTTTATTATTATTATTCTTTTTTATGTTTTATTGTTAATCCTCACCTGAGGATTTCCCCCCATTGATTTCTAGAAAGAGTGGGAGGAAGAGGCAGAGAGAGAGAGAAACATGGTTGCCTCCTGCACGCGCCCAGACTAGGGCTGGGGGTCAATTCCGCAACGAGGCACTTGCCCTTGATCCGATAGGAACCCAGGACCCCTCAGTCCAACGGCCAAGGCTCCATCCACTAAGCCAAATGGGCTAGGGCTATTTTTTATTTTTTAAATCTTTATTGTTGGAAAGTACTATATATGTCTGGGGCTGGAGGGGGTCAATGGGGGAGGAAGAGGGGGTTATACTTTCAACAATAAAGATTAAAAACAAAACTAATGGGGAAAAAAAAGAAAGTACTACAAACGTCCCCTTCCCCCTCATTGATCCCTTCTAGCCTGCCCCGCCCCCCTTTTTGTCTCTTTTTATTTATCGTGTTGTTCTCAGCACTCAAAACTGAGGATTGCAGACTGCAGATGGCAAAGGTTAGGTACTCAGGATATATTAAGTGATGTGTACTGAATCTCAGAGTTTGAAAATCAATAGTTCTTGACAATCAACCCATATTAATTAATTTCCTTTCTTTGGTTACAAATATAATTTTTCAAAGATTTTTGATTTTTCATTATCTTTGGGATATACATGTAGTGATCACATTACTTTAGTTATCAAGAAAATGTATATAGTCTCTACCAGAAATATAAAAATAAATGCCTGGGGCAAAGGACCTAAATAGACACTTCTCGAAAGAGGACATACAGAAAGCCAAGTGACATATGAAAACATGCTCAAAGTCCCTAATCATCTGAGAGATGCAAATCAAAATAACCATGCGGTACCATCTCACACCTGTCAGAATGGCTATCATCCACAAATCCACAAATGACAAGTGCTGGCGAGGATGTGGAGAAAAAGGAACCCTCGTGCACTGCTGGTGGGAATGCAGACTGGTGCAGTCACTGTGGAGAACAGTATGGAGATTCCTCAAAAAGTTAAAAATGGAACTCCCATTTGACCCAGTGATCCTACTTCTAGGAATATATCCCAAGAAACTAGAAACACCAATCAGAAAGGATATATGCACCCCTATGTTCATAGCAGCACAATTCACCATAGCTAAGATTTAGAAACAGCCTAAGTGCCCATTAGTAGATGAGTGGATTAAAAAACTGTGGTACATCTACACAATGGAATGCTATGCTGCTATAAAAAAGAAGCAACGTTTACCATTTGCAACAGCATGGATGGACCTGGAGAGCATTATGCTAAGTGAAATAAGCCAGTCGGAGAAAGATAAATATCACATGATCTCACTCATTTGTGGAATATAATGAACAACATAAATTAATGAACAAAAATAAATCCAGACACAGAGAAGCATCAAACAGACTGTCCAACCTCAGAGGGAAGGCAGGGGAGCGGGACAGTTAAGAAATCAACCAAAGGACGTGTATGCATGCATATAAGCATAACCCATGGACACAGACAGTAGGTGGGTGAGGGCATGTGCTGGGGGGTGGGAATGGCCAGAGAGAGGTCAATGGGGAAAAAAGGAGACATATGTAATACTTTAAACAATAAAAAATTTAAATGAAAAAAAAAGTAAATACCTGTATTCTCACATCTGGACATTTTTATGGGGCAGAAAGCATCTGAGTCTGCATAAACTAACATCTATACTAGCAATCTTTTCCTGAGTCGATCAAAATGTTTCTGTCAGTTTCTGCAGACAGGTATGGAATGGACCAGTGTAAATGCTGTCAGGAACAGGGCCACCAGGCTGAGCATTACCCACTCCAGGAGGACACATTTGTTTGGATACAACATAAATGGTGTCCACTAGCATTACATAGAGCTAATGCTCTGGCACAGGCACAGTCAAGAGGACCAAATACATTATATATTATTAGTCAGTTTAAAAATTCTTATGACCTATAATAATTAACTCTGAACCATACAAGAACCATCATTTTTAAATATGTATTCTGACTAAGGACAGGAGGACATTCCTGGTCCTTATATCTTCTTTCCCTACTCTGCCAAGAATCAGGATAGTCTAGCTAACATTTATTGACTAATCTATACCAGTCATGGTTGTTAAGCATTCAATAATATTTTACTTTTATATTCTCCCTTTTTAACAGATGAGAAATTCAAGGCTGAAAGGAAAGGTATGTCCAAAATCATACACCTGGTTAAAGGATAGAACTGGGATTTCAATGAAGGATATACTGCATATCCTTTTTTTTCTTTTCCCAAGAAATAAATCCTGGGATGCCTAACGGTGGTAGAATGAGGTATATAAAAGCAATCCAAGCAAGTTCTATATATTTCTATGGGAGCCCAAGCTGTCCAAGATTAATAAATAAATCAGCAGATATAACACCCTCAGTCCCATACTAAGCTCATAAACAACTGATTATCCAGCACAGAAAGCCAATACACCTTTACTAGTTAGAACTAAGGATTAGATGGTGAACTTCCCTTATCCCTGAGTAGTGGGCTGAAACAGTTAGTCAGGGACTAGGGTCCAGCTAGTTCTGAGGGGCATCAAATCTCTTCCATATTAGACTTTTATTCTTTACTCAGTTGGGAAGTGACATCATCACTATGATAATTAACAAGTGATCTAACCACCAGATATCTAAAGCCAACTGAATGTTTTTTCACCCCAATATGTAATTTCTATCCATGTGACAGGAAGTAGCATTTTGCATCCCAGAGTTTTCAAACAACACTGAGTTTTATCAAATTGCATAAAATCCTTCTAGCCTAGGATGTTTCGGCTAGGCAGGCCTGGCCATCACCTACTGAAAGTGTCTTCTATGACCGTTGTCAACTCAGTCAACGGGCCCTGTTCCAGAGAATGACTACTTGATCATGAATTTTATAGTAAATACAATGCAGAGTAAAGACTCTGCTGCCCTGCAATGGACATGAAAAAGAAATAAATCCTCATTTTAATCTTTAGTATGCCACTAATATTTTGTAGTGTTGTTACCACAGAATTATCTACCCTATTCTACTTTATAGACCCTCCATCAATACTTGATCATTTCTCTTGAAGGAGTGACTGGCCATTATTCACACATCAGAACCTCTAAGAGAATTTAGTCAATAGGATCATTTATTCTAAGGAATTAATTGAAAGCAATGAACTAATCCTTGTTACTGTGGTCATATAACAGAAAAAAAGAACGAATTTTGTCTTAAAAATTCTCTTTGTTAACTAGATGTTAGTCAAGTCCGTTAGATAAAATTATCACCCTGAAGTTTAATCTCTGACTGCAATAATGTGAGCTTTTCCTTTTAGAATGTTTTCATATGGAGAGCCAAGTGTGAAGAACATAATTGGTGAAACCACTTGTAATTATCCTCCTCTCTGGAAGAAGCACGTACGTTTAATTTTTTTTCTGACACAGACAACAAAAAAGCACAGCTCCCTGGTCCAATGAGAAAAATCAAATGCCAGAAAAATGTTCTTTGGTTCAAAGCCCAAATTTTCCCACTTCACTTCTCATTTTGTTCTTGAAGTGCTGGTACTGAGGAGTGATTTTACAGTGTAAACAGCTCAGTGTTCCCTTCACTTCTGGTAATGCTATTGGCCTTTTATTATGATTTATGAAAACTGTTTACTGCCACAGAACATGTCTGATAGATCACATCAAAGTTAAAAGGAGGTGACTCGGTGCCATGGTATCAATGATGCTAAGTTCTTAAACCCTTACATATGCACAATCATGCAGGGAGGACAGCAATCAGTAATCCTAAAAGGGAGAGAGGGAAGGAGGGAAGGGAGAAAGGAAAAGACAGGAAAGGAAAGAGAATAGCCATAGCAATAAGCCTCCTAGTAGCTTGGAAGGGAATTGGCATGTTTTATTTTATAGCCTTTCCTGTTAAATATATTACAAAGAACTTCAGAATATGCTTTCTGAGAATGATTTGGAATTAGAGAAGTCTTTATTTATTTTTATGTATTTATTTATTTACTTTATTTTTTTTTTATTGAGAGAGGAAGGAAGAAGGAAAGAGAGATACAAAACATCAATGATGAGAGAGAATCATTGATCAGCTGCCTCCTGCACGGCCCCTACTGGGGATGGAACCTGCAACCTGGGCCTGAGCCCTGACCGGGAATCAAACCCGGGACTTTTCAGTCTGCAGGCCAATGCTGTATCCACTGAGCCAAACTGGCGAGGGTGAGAAGTCTTTTATTAAATAATAAAATATGGACAGACATTCCAGCTCAAAGGTTCTTATAATATGTCCATTAATAAAATGGCAAATTGAACCAGATTAAGAAAATAAAAAAAGAAGAAGATACTTTCTCTCATTGTGGAGGCTATGTTTAAAACGATGGTCTCTGCCATCGATAACTGCTGTGTTCTATGATTAGGTGGCAGACCAGCCTTCAGGAAAATGATGGTAGATGTCTTACTGCACTGAGCACCTAGTGTCTGTGGATATGCTTTGTTTTCACATCTGTATCAACACAACATCTTTATTTGCAAGGCCTGTCATTCGGACTTGCCAGTGAGAAATGATTTCCTCTTCGAGAAACAGTCTGTACGCATCTCGCTCAGACAGAAGTCATTGGCAGGGGCGGGAGTCCTAACGTCAAGAATACACAAACATCTTGCCCTAGAAAAAGATATTTTTAGTGATTATCATTCGGAGAATGAGGGAAAAATGGGAGGAAGAAAACACCTCAGCCCCTGTCTTTTCTCTTCCCAGAGAAATAAAATATACATGAGTGGGAGATACAGAGTGGTCAGGTAGAATAATACCATTTCCCTGCTGAGCGACTAGCCTGCAAAAGCTCTTCAAAAGCATTTAGGGTGAAGGAAATTTCTTGGTCATAGAGGAAATTTGTTGAAATTACAATGATTGGAAATAAAATATACACAGGGATAAAAAGCTAGGCTATCAGAAACCAGACAAAAGACAAAAAGCAAGAACTTTGAATGATGCTGATGAGACACTATGTAGGGGCAGCCACAGAAATGGAAAAGTCCCAGTTTTGGTAAGCATGGAGTCAGCAATGAAAAGAGTAAAATAAGAAAGTAGCCTCAACCATCAAAACACAGTATACTGAGCCAAAAGAGCAAGGCTTCCTATTTGGATGATCAACTATAAAATGTTAGAAATAAGGATGTTTTCCTAAGGCAAACAACTGTGTAGCCAAGAAAGTATTTTAATATGGCCATATTATTTTCAATAATATCTGCATTGATAAGTACGTGTAGCTATTTGATAAGCATGCCCCATCTCAGCGTAAGCATCAACCTTAGCTCTTCAGGAAAGATACAGCCCAGGTGGAACCATCTGTCCAAATGCATTTTCTTCTGTGCTATCTTTAGGGCATTATGACGTGCTGGGCTTAATCCCCAGCTGTGAAGATGGCATCTAGAAGAAGTTGGCAGATGAAACCTGGAACTGGCAGTTTTCACCTTTGAACAGGCTTGATTGTCCTGGCCTTTAAATGTCAGGTAAAGGTCAAGACACTGCTCTTAAAGCTCTAGCAGCACCAGGATCCTCCCTGCTGAAGAAGAAAAAGCAAATATCTCATTTCTTTCAAAGTCTAGAAAATGTACACCCTCAAGTTGCACAGCATGGGCAAACATTTATCCATTCTGTCCTTCAACTAAGAGAGAACTATCACACGTGGTGACTTGCCTAAAGGTGGTCTTTAATCTTCAAACGATGTTTCTGAAGCATATCCTTAAAAGCAGGAGAGTTGAAGCTAAGATAAGTGGCCCTGGAGATGCAGAGCGGATGCTGAGTCACCGTACATGTGAAAGATTATATTCCTAAGGAAAGTGATATCTTCACCCCTGCTATCTAGACTATAGGTTCCCTCTTATGAAAACTATTTAAAAAGGAAAAATATATTTATTGAAAGGACAAATATAGCTCATTAATATTTCTACTGAGCTTTTATAGCCATTTCTTTAAATGTCCATGGAAAGAGGATAGTGGAGGGAAATTATTTTTCTAGAATAGCACAGCCAAAAGAAATATAATGAGAGCCACATAGGCAATTTAAATTTTTTTAATAGCCACGTTGAAGGCAAAAAGAAATAAGAGAATGAAATTTTATTTTATTTTTTAAATATGTTTTTATCGATTTCAGAAAGGAAGAGAGAGATAGAAACATCAATGATGAGAGAGAATCATTGATCGGCTGCCTCCTGCACACTCCCTACTGGGAACCTGGGCATGTGCCCTTGATTGGAATCAAACCTTTCAGTCCATAGGCTGACACTCTATCCACTGAGCCAAACCAGCTAGGGCCAAAAGAAAGAAATTTTAATGATATTTAAGTTAATTTCATTTCAATAAGTAATCAGTACTAACACAAATTTACAGTGTCTTTGTTTTGAAATTTAAGTTTAAATGAATTAAAATTAAGTAAAATTTAAAAGTTAGTCTCTCCGTTGCAATAGCTACATGTCAAGAGCTCAATAGCCACATGAGGCTAGCAGCTCCCATACAGGAGCAGTTCAATACATACTCATGTGAAGTTAAGGAAAGGGAGATTCATATCAGGTTAATGAACTTCTCATGACTACCTAGCTAGAAAGTAATGCAGCTACAACCAGAACATTTTTCCTTAGGCTCAGGATATTCCTTCTATGTAAAGTTTTTGTCGAACTTAAATGAGCTAAGTTTAAATTTTACATACCAAAGTAGACAACTTTGAGGACTATCTCTAGTTCTTATTATGTAAAAACTCAGACCTATATGAAAATGAAATTTCTGATTATGCTCTAAAATTCAGAAGTTTCCAGCTGGGGCTCTTTATGGCCTATTCAGCAGCTCCATAGCCTGGCCAGGAGAAACGGGCACCATGGTTCACATTTCGCTCTTTTCCCGAAGTCAAACAAATGTACAAATTGTCACAGATCATCTTCTTCCCACAGTGTTGTTTCTCATTTTAGCTGGCCATTTGGTTAGCGGTCTGTACCCAGGTTCCTGGGGCAGGATGAGCCATATTCCAGAAGTAGAGTGCATGACATGCCATATCCGATTCTTCTTTAAAGGGTGCTCGCAGACAACTGGCCACAGGCAGAGTCACTTCAATGAACTCAACTGTACAGATGATGGATCTCCTTCATCGTGGTCTCTCTCATCCATCATAAGGCACACCCTGCCCTCTGTAGAAATAATGCATCATTGCAGGGCCCAGGGCCCTAAGAGCCAAGAATCACAAAGGATGGCAGACAAAAGAACGAGTGTTGTCAGCACAGGATGGAGCCACATCAAACTAACAAAGTGCAGACTCCGCTTCAGGGGAACGTTCTCCTGAGGAGAAGCCTCCTGTTTGACGTCCACTCTCGCCTGCTGCAAACATGCTCTGTTGCTGTGTAAAGAGAAGAGTCATCCTTTGCCTGCGCAGACCTTGTATCTCTTTCATTGAATTATCCTCTAATGCCCTGCCCTGAACTGGGAACTGTCCCAGCGACCTGTCAAATCCTTTTATTTTTGTTATGAAGCAGGTTTCACCTGAAGGAGATGCCCATTTGTTGTCTAACCTAATTAAGGGAAGTTGGATCTTTTAGAGCAGGAAAAGCATATGAGTTGCTAAATAGCAAAGGACATTTCTGTTTTGTTTTGTTTTTGTACTGCACTAACACAATACCCTGTTCTTTCCATCTAAACAAACAAACAAAACAGAACACTTGTAACCCTGCGGACCTTGTGCCCATTATTGGATCATTATTATTCCCATTTAACAGGTGGAGAAATTGAGATAGTGATAGGTAATGGGAGCTACCTAGTGCTAGGAAAATAAAAGCCAGAACTAAAAGTCATTAACTTTGTCAATTTCCACAGCACAGCAGAGGCACTATGGTTTTGAAAAAGAACAGATGGTAAGTGAAGGCAAGAACTAAGATAGAGGCCTTCCTTTAGTAACTTGGAAGGCTGTTGGGTGCTATTCTGCATGCTAAATAGGAAAGAAATTCCAGATATTGAAAGCAAGCCATACTGCCTTATTTGAGCCTGTAAAAAATAGCTGTCTTTGGAAAGGGTGACCAAAAAGGGTGCTCTGTGACTCAATTTCCACATGTGTGTGTGTGGTAGGGGGTGCTCCCCTATACCAACAAGCAATTCTTAGGATACCAGCAGGGTATCCAAGAACCCAACCGCTTTCTGACACTATATACCCAGAGATGACATCAGATTCTGCAGGTTCAGGGCTTGGGTCCTTACAAGACTGCCTCGCCACACACTTCAGATGCCAGCTGCAAGCACAGGTTACCTGTGCTTCTGACAGACTGGCTACACATTGGAGGTTCCCACAACCCACTCCTTGAATTCGATTGATTGGTAGAATGGCTCACAGAACTCAGAGAAACACGTTGCTGACTAGAATACCAGTTTATTACAAAAGGATATGACTCAGGGACTGCCAGATGGAAGAGACGCCTAGGTCAAGGTATGGGGGGAAAGGCTCGAAGCGTCAATGCCCTCTCCAGGTGAGCCACTCTCTCTAAATCTCCACTTGTTCACCAAAGTTGGTCTCAAAGCCCTGTCCTTTTGGTTTTCATGGAGACTTCCTTACATAGTGAGATTAATTAAATTGTCAGCTATTGACAACTGGCTCAACCTCTGGTTCTTCTTCCGCCCAAGGTCTAAGGGTAGGACTGAAAGTTCCAACCTTCTTATCACGTGGTTGGCTCCATTGGCAACTAGAGTCCATCCTTAGGTGCTTTCATAAGTAATCACTAACATAACAAAAGACACTTGTTTTCACTCTCAACACTTAAATGCCAAGGGTTCCCAGAGCTATGAGCCAGGAACTATAGGAAAAGACCAACTATATATGAGAAATATATTTTGGTCATCTGAAAGATCAGATATATATTTCTTAAATATCACAATATCACAGTGGCCTATATTTACAATATCCTCAGTGTTCTATTTTCAGGGGGTTCGATTAAAACAAGTTTTGCTTTGTTTTTAATAGCAGGTGGCCTGTTAAAAATGGATTACCCCAATAGGCTGCAATAGCACTTTTTAGGTGAAGTATCTCTGGATCTCTCTCTCTCCCTCTCTTTCTCTCTCACTCTCTCAAGCTCACTTGCTCACTCACTCTCTTCCATTTGTTTTTACTAGTATAGAGCATTCCAAATCTAATCCACAAATTAAGTCCACCCCTTTTATCCTGGGAAATAACTTTTACCCTATCAAGTTCGGTTTGTTTCTCTCCCTCCAGAAACCTGAGGGGAAAAAATTATTCTGTATCACAATGTTGAGGACCAAGAAGTCTGGATACTTTGCTTTTATACTGTTATTTTCCATGTGCCTACAATGTTTTGCTTCCTTGATTAATCAGAGAAAGTCTGCTCTAAGCTATGAGGTATGTTTTCCTTCTGCCATATTCTTATCATTCACATTATTTATCATTGATATTATAAGAACTTTTAATTCCATACCTACAATTAAGATAAACTACATTATTCAACTTTTAACTATATACTCTAAAGCTGTACTAACATGGTAGCTACTAGCCTCTGTGCCTATTATCACTTGAAATTCAGTGAATTTGAATTGAGCTGTGCTGTCAGTATAATTAGCATAACCAGTATAATGTAAATGATCTTATTAACAAATTTTAATATTGACATATCAAAATGATAATATTTGGGATATATTAGGCTAAAATATTTTAAATTAATTTCATCTTTTTTTCACTGCTTTTAATATGCCTATCAGAAAATTTAAAACTGCACACGTAGCTCATTATATTTCTACTGGACAAAGGTTTGCCTACTGTACAGCAAAAGTTGGCAAACTTTTCTTGTGAAGGCCCAGATAGCAATTTTAGGTTTTGCGGCCACATCTCTGCCATTATAGCATGAACACAGGCATAGACAATGCACAAATGAGTGAGCATGGCTGTATTCTAATAAAACTTTATAGGCACTGAAATTTTAATTTAATATAATTTTTATGTGTCATGAAATATCCTTCTTTTGGTTTCTTTAACAAGTTAAGAATGTAAAAAAGATCCTTTCTTCATGGGTCACATAAAAATGAGTGGGGATGGTCAGTCAGATCTGGCCTCTGGGACATAGTATACCAAGCCCTGCTATAGAGTACAGGTTACAGAAAATACAATGTAGGGACAATCTTACTGCCCACCAAAGCCTGCTGCCCATGTTAAAGAGGACCATGTTGTGTGATCAAATTAGAATAGAAAACAAAATCTTAACAGGTTTTCAGGGATGAAAGTAGGGGCAGGGTTACTGGATTGATTTTGCAAGTACCACAAACCACAATATTTTTTTTTTATCCATAGGAGTGAATAGCATCAGTTTGTATTAAATATTCTTATGCTAGTAATTTTTTTTCTTGCAAGATTGAAAAATACAGAGATGATGAAGCTGAGACAGAAGGTGAAAAAGAATTCACAGATGTTAGCTAATTCTCTTGCTAGGTTTCAGTTGCCCTGCCTGCTGGGCAGTTGGTGAATCAGTTGGCAAGTCTGTGCCTTGGCAAGGCTAAATAAGAGATAAAATTTGTTACTGACATTTTCCCATCTCTTCCATTTGCCCATTAGTTCCTGACCTCATACAGCTTATCATCTAGTGGAGCAAATAGGATTTAACCAAATAAATAGGTGGACAAATATATCATTTAAAAATGTGAAAATACTACAGAAAAAAACACTCGAAGAGTGTTTCTCAAATGTAAACATACAGATAAGTAATCTGAGGATCCTGTTAAAAGGCAGGGCATGGGGAACACCTACATTTTGTATTTCTTACAAGCTTCCAGGTGATGCTGGCACTCCTGGTCCTTGGACCACATTTCACTAAATGGCAAGGTTCACAATGGCAGGTATTTTTGTCTCTGGCTCAATGATGTATTCAAAGTACCTTAGGATGTGAGGGCGATCTGGCTGCGACATCTGTCACCCCATTGATCGCCAGGGTTGATTCGGCTGATCTGGCTGGCTAGGCGGGTGTCCCCCTCCTCCCTCACCGAGTGTCCCCCTCCTCCCTCACCAATCCACATGCATCCCTCCCGAAGCTGTGTGCTGGGTCGAAAAGGATGACCTTCCCCCCAGAGGAGAGGACCGGTCTTTGGTCAAGGATATACGAGTAGCTGCGCTCCCCTGCAAGAACCTCCAAACAAGCTCTCAAAGTACCTTAAACAATGCTTAGCACGTAACAGGCACTCATTAAATACATTTGAAATGAATTAAAGTTGGTACAGGAGAAAATTCACATAGAGGAACACATTATTTAGACTGGGGTATCTAAAAAATGGTCTGTGGAGAAATATTTTACCTGAAACTGTGGCCAGAGCCATCTCACTTTCTGATTTCTTTTCATCATTTACTCTCAACTATAAGAATGGGTTCTCATAGAAGACCTCAAATAAAGATGAAAATTATGGGTAATAACTAAATATGTTGCTTCTCCTATGACATGTTCATTCTTAACATTGGTGCCTGGAGAAAAAATACTTTCCAAGAAGTGACTCTCTAATGGTGGAGTTTAAGGACTATTGAAAACCCATAGGGAAAGATTTGGTGTCAGAGTCCTTTAGAACAAATAATGAGACAACTTACTACATGTCTCTGAAGAAAATTAGTGACACAATCATTAACAAGAATGAGTCACTTTAAAAAAAAGAGTTAAGGCTAGCATTCATGGGTAATAGCATTTCCCCTTAGAGAGGAACTGATAAAATAATGGACTCTTATAATTGCAAAGTATCTGACAGACCATCTACTTCAATTATTTTCTAAGGCAGGATATTTTTTTATTCCATATCCTGCCTTTAAATGGACAAACAATCTAAGCTTCCTCACAAAACAATCCATTCCATTATTAGTACCTGATAAATGATGCTAAGTAATTTCTTTAATGACTTCTCTCTTCCTAAAACTTTAATTTACTGGCTCTGGTTCATCTAGTCAACAGATATTTTGGTGCCAACAACATGCTGGGATATAGAGGAGTAGTCATTTATGGGCCCTTCTTATATTATACTGCCCTCTGGAACCCATCAGAATAAGTCTGATCCATCTTCCCTCTGACAGCACCTCATAATTTTGGAAGACAGTTATTCTTGAAGATGTGGAAAACTGACCATTCATCTTCATGAGAAGTTATTTCATTTGGTCACTCTTTCACACCTGCCATGTGCCAGCTGCTATCCTAAACACTGGGGATATTGCTCTGCACAAGACAGACGTGGTCTGTGTCCTCATGGAAATTAAAGTTTATTAGGAATTACATACATTGAACAATTTTACACAGTATTGAGATTCATGACAAGGCAAGAAATGATGCTAAGAGATCTAGGTGGTCAGAGGGTAGAGTTCCTAAAAAAACTGACACTGAAATTAAGTGTAAAGCACTGAGGTTGCCCAATGTGGAGGAAAGAATATGCCAGGCTAGGGAACAGCAAGTGCAAAGACCCCATCTGAGAAAGTAAATGTTGCTTTGGAACACAGATGGCTAAGTATAGTGTGGGAAGGGAAAGTGCTATATGGTGGTGCTGGGAGGTAATCAGGAATCAGGTTGTGAAGGGCTTTGTCATTTAATCTGAAGCTTTTGTACTTTAGCTAAAGGACAAGAAGGAGAAATTGAAGGGTTTTGGCAAGATAGTGAGTGACATGTTCATATTTAAATTCTATAGTGGTCGCTGTGGCTTTGGTGTTCATAATGGAATGGAGATGAATAAAGCTGGAGGCAGGGGGATGTCAGTGTTTTCAAAATGTAACATGCATCTAATTCACCTGGGGATCTTGTCAAAATTCAGATCATGGGTAGGTTCAGGTGGGATCCGAGATTCCATATTTCTAACAAACTCCAGTGATGTTGACACTAAAGAACTGAGGTCCTCACTTTGAGTAGCAAGTAAAAAGCTATGAGATGAGAAATGACCGACTGGATGAGGTGAATAGCAGTACAGTTGGGAGAGAAGTAGATAGATTCAAGTGTGTTTTGGAAAGTCTACTCAGTAGGTCTTCAAACTGATTGGGTGTGAGGGGTGAGGGGAAAAATACCTCCCAGGTTTTTGGCTTTGCAAATGGGAATTTGGGGTTGTTGGGGCTTTTAAACATCATTATATTTCAAAACAAAACTATCAACAACTTTCATTCTCACATAAATATCACGAGTTTCCTTTGCTCAGTTGTCTCTGGTCCATGAAATCAGATGTATTTCTTCTAAAATGAGTTCAGTGGCCTAGAAAATGCATACATTTAGGCATATTGCCTTGATATGGTATTTGGGTCATTTAAAGACACACATCTAGGGATTAGCTTTCTGTCTACATAGTAGCATGCACATTCAATATATTTCATCTTGCTAGTGTGCAGATCTCTACTTCTACAGTGCACTGAGGCTTCAATGGTTTGCATACCAATGGGGTTTCTTTTGGCTTCAGCAGCAGAAATGGGTAACTAGAGATGAAAAGGCTCATTTCCTAAATGTTTGCTACTGGTGTGGCAGGAACAGTGGAAATCACTTTCTGCTATGGGCCAACATGGTTTTTAACAGCTAAGATTCCTTTGACATCGCCACAGCACATTCCCTAGCAGGTTTCTGTTAAACAGAAGATGTAATTTAAAGGTTGGATTATTATGGATTTCTTGAAGTTTAGCACACATAGCAATTGCAGCCAGCCTTGCTAGAATAGTCGGGGGAGGAGGGGAATTTGATGTACTGAAACAACACAACCTCATTTTGAGAGACAGCTCTGTTCTCTCCTGTCTGAAATATCATATCCATTTTGTGTTTTATGAAAAAGGTGTTTATTTGTTGAACTTATCAGGCATAGGATTGATAAGCAGGTCCTAGGCTTGTCAGCTGCCTTAGAGAGCTGAAATATGGCTGGCTGCAAAGCTTAAAAAAAGATTGTTGTTTATGGTATATATTCCATAGTTTCCCACCTACTTAAATTGAAGCTGACAGAAATTCGAAGTCAATGGCTTCCTTATTAAGTGATTCTTTGTGATGTAATTACAGAGTGAAATCTCTTGGCTGAAATAGGATTTTCTCCCCTAGAGATGACATTAAAAAGAAAGAGAGATTACCAATAAACTATCTGAGAATCTAAATGAGTAGCAGTAAAAGGAAGTAAAATCATTTCTTCAATTATCAAGAATGCTGTCAGAAAATAACATCGTTCAGTTGAAACAAGCTATTCAAACTAGTCTGTGGGAATTGAGTAAGCCAACCACGGCATCTTTGAAGTCTCAGGAAAAGCTAGACAGCTGTATCATAATAGAAGACATCTACCACGTCCAGCAACCAACACTGTTCTTCTGATAATTTCCCTGTTGACCAATAAGGATGTGTCCCTGTGGCAAAGATAATTCCATTTCTCTCACTCCTGGGTTCCTGGGTAGATGGAATTTACTTTGTATTTAGATGGGTCCTGTGACTGAGCTCTGGAAAGTACATGGAAGTGATGAATACCACTTCTAGGCCTAGTGCCTAAAAATCCTTTTCTTCACCCATTGGCTTCCCCATTGCAGAGAATCTGATGGAGAACTCTGACATCATAGAAGTCAAAGTCACAAAATACACAGCAGCATCACAGTATAACTCATGGTTAACTGGACCAAGAGTAAGTAGCTCATTCTCCCTGGGCCAGGTTCTCTTCCCCCACTGACCTCTGGAACTGAGGACATGTCGGTTTAGGTGCTTGGAGCAGACTCCTTTGCTCTTATGCAGGTGGAAGTAAATAAAACCAAGCAGAGTACCCAGGGGAGAGACATGAGACCGTAGAGATATAATGTAAGAGGTGATGGAACAGTTTGGTTTCCTGAAGCTTGGTATTTCCTTGATCTCTTTTCTCATTAAACAAACCTTTTAACGAACAGTCTCCTGCTTCGGATTGAAGCTGGGAGTTGGGAACGTTCCTACAGAAGGCCTCATATCAAGGCCAGTTATTGCTCTCTTTCCAGAAACTTATAATTAAATTTGTTCTAGTGAAGACACAAGAGTTCAAATGATGTTATTTCTATTCAGTAATGTTGGCTGTTCTTCTGTAGTTGCAACAGGGAGCAAGATCACTATCCCATCTGGACTGCCTGTTGCAGAACGCACTGTTTGTTCAAAACAGTGAGACCCATCAGCTAAATGAAGACCCTTCTGGTTTCAGTGGTGGGTGGAGAGAAAGAGAGGAAAGTGTTTTGATTCAACTGTTTTGATCCAATTTAGGAAGAAGGAAAGGAAAAAAGATAAAAATTGATGGTAGAGGCTAAGGAACAAGTCAGAGGCAGAAGGAAACTGAAAATAAGGCAGATAAAAAGAAACAAGGGAAGGAAAAGGGGGGAGGCAGACAATGCACTCTCTTCATAATGGGTCTCTTGCTGGCTCATCGAGTTTATCACTGATGGGGGCATCAGGAAAGAACTAAATGGAAAAAAATAGTTCACTTATAAGCCTCAGTAAGTTCAATCTTCCTCAAAACAAACTGCAGTTATAAGGAAAAGATGAGGTTCCTTCTGTGTTTGGGTCGAGAGTGTTCAGGGAGCAGGAGAGAGGGCCTATTGATAAGTGTAGCTATTTCTGGGTAGAATTTTAAAGTTTTGCATCTGAAATGCTATATATATGGGAACAGGAGTGGGTATCTGCATCCTGATAGAAAATACAGGTAAAATTTTGCAGGCGATTATAAGGGCCTTTATGTAGATAATACAATTTTCAAATTCATTGGCAAGCCAATCAATCATTATTTTGATGATCATGGCTACTCCTATTGTTTTGGATTTTGTTGTCTTTCTCATCTCTGATCTGCCTGTCTCTAGTTCCCTCTATACTCAAATGCTCTTTCATAGTTCTACCAGAATGATGTTTACAGCATAAATCTAGCTATCCATTTCTTGTGTAAAAAATCTTCAGTGAAAGTCCATATTTTTGGAGTAAGCAGTATATCCAATGTAAATTGTCCTTAACGTATATGTTTATCCCTACATTTTTATTCTTTCTTAGTCTATTTGCAACCAAACTGAGCCTTTTCTTCTAACATTTGGTCTGTTGCTATCTTAGGCTGAAGTGCCTTTCCCATTTCAACTGCCTCCCCCTCTATCACACACACATACAACCCTTTTATATACGCTTAACAATCCTTAAAACGTATCTTTAAAGCTAATTTCAAGTGTTACTTTCTTTATTGGTCTTTCTTTACTCTTAACTCCAGGACTTTTTTCAAAAAGCTGATAATGAATTTGCTGTATGCCAAATACTTCATTCAACTAAGTTATTTTCTTCAAAACAGCTGTATGAGGTAGGTTATTTTATGATCATCTGCTTTAAAAATTGAAATATAATTAACATATAACCTTAAGTTAGTTTTAGGTTTACAACCTAATGATTTGATATTTGTATATACTGCAAGATGATCGCCATAATTAGCCTAGGTAACTTCCATTACGATGCGTAGTTTCAAAATATTTTTTTCTTATGATGAGAACTTTTAACATCTACTCTGGTAGCCATTTTCAAATATGCAATACAGTTTATTAACTACTGTGGCTACCATCATAGCCACAGTGATGACATTACATTCCCAGGATTATTTATTTTATAACTGGAAGTCTGTAATCTTTGAGCACCTTCATCCATTTTTCCCACCTCCCACCCCTCACATCTCTGGCAATCACCTCTGTATCAATGAGTTCATTGTCTGTTTGTTTTTAGAATCCACATATAAGTGATGTCACAAAGTATTTCTTTATGACTGTGTGTGTGTCTGACTTATTTCACTTAGCATAATGCCTTCAAAGTCCAGCCATGTGGTTGCAAATGGCACGATTTCATTCTTTTTTTTTAAATATATATTTTATTGATTTTTTTACAGAGAGGAAGGGAAAGGGATAGAGAGTTAGAAACATCGATGCGAGAGAAACATCGATCAGCTGCCTCCTGCACACTTCCTACTGGGGATGTGCCTGCAACCAAGGTACATGCCCTTGACCGGAATCGAACCTGGGACCCTTGAGTCCGCAGGCTGATGCTCTATCCACTGAGCCAAACCGATTAGGGCGATTTCATTCTTTTTGTGACTGAATAATATTTCATCATATATATTTTCTTTATCTAGTCATCCATCTACAAACATTTAGGTTGTTCGCAAATCTTGGCTATTATAAATAATGCTGAAATGAACATGGTAGTACATATACCTTTTTGAAATAGTGTTTTCATTCCCTTCTGATACATACCTAATCATCTTCTTTATAAAGAAACCAGAAGAGTAATATTTCCAAAGCTACAAAAATATTAGGAGGCAGAACTAAGATTTTAATCCTAGCATTCTGGCTTGAGAATTTACTATTTTTACCGTGCTGCTTCTTTAATAACTCCTTCTCTTTCCACAATTATTTGCTTATCATCCCCACTAGAGTATAAACTCAATGAAGGCAGATATAACTTATTTTTCTTTGTATCCACAGAGGTGAATAGAATATTATAAGGCATGTGTGGATTTTTCCTTAATTGAGTTGAATAGAGAAATATAGTACTGTTTGAAAAACTATATCCAGAATGACATAGGATTTTATACTGTGGTTAAGTGTTCCTCTGAAGTGCTTCTAGTAAAGATAGACAATCAATTCATAAGCAGCAGATCCAATGAAATAACCCAAATTCTGTGGTTAAAAAGAGAACTTTTATCTTTATTAGCCACAGTCTCTGCGACCTGCATCCTTTTTCCTATTGGGAAACGTAAAAATGGAGGGTAGACTTCAATGAATCTAAAGGTAAAGGAACCTACAGAACATAAAAATGTGACCACATTCCACAACCCATCAAAATAAAATATTTTTTATTTTCAAGATGACACTTCAGAGCCTTTTAAAATTTTGTTTTCCCATCTTAACCTAGATTCCTTTCATGGCATTGGTAATAATACATTACAAATTATGAATTTATAAAATTTAATTTCTCCAATGCATAGTGGAAACTTAAAGGATTCACTCTAATCTCTTTGACCATCATACAAATGACCAGATATTGCTTTTTTGTTTGTTTGTTTGAAATATGTTTTTATTGATTGTAGCGAGAGAGGAAGGGAGAGAGGGAGAGAGAGAGAGAGAGAGACATTGATGAGAGAGAAACATCCATTGGCTGCCTCCTGCACACCCCCCACTGGGGGTCAAGCCCACAACCCAGGCATGTGCCCTGACCGTAATCCAATCGGCAACCTCTTGGTGTATGGGTTGACACTCAACCACTGAGCCACACCGGCTAGGCCAGATACTGTTTCGATCCAAATGGTTCCACTATTGTTTTATCATAAAACTGAAATGTGTCCCCTTCCCTGGCTGCTTTTCATGCTCACCATGGGAAGCTATATTGTTCGTTTGTTTTTATATGTTTCACAAGCAAGTCTCAGCAACCATAACAGCATAAGTAGATTATAGCTCTTTAAATGAAGGTTAGGGTACATGCTATCCATTTCATGTATGTGTTTTAAAAATAATTGCTAACTAGTTACTTAATCCTTTTACATTTCGTAAATATTTTCAAACTCATAAAATAACATGTAAAATAAAAATTAAAAATATAGGTGACTTCTTTGACCTTTGACCTAATAATGTTTAATCTCTCATTATTTCATTAGGTTACTTTGTGTGTTTTGCTTGCTATTTACTGGACATGGTGCTCTGCAAGCATGAAAGTGGATAGCTGCTGGGTTCACTTCAGGATGAGCTATTTGTCTCTGATTACTCAGGCCTTGTTACATTAGAATTGTAGCATTTTTCCCCCAAAAGGAAGAATCATAGCACATAAATGTGCCAGAGACAAGCTTGTATTGCCTTTTTCCAGAGCACTGGACCAGACCATCCTAAACTTGGAATGCTGCACTGCCATCTGGGGGATGAGATTTTAACATCATTTGCTGTGGAGCTGAGCTGAAGTGGTGAGACGCCACAACAATCTGAGGAAATTGGGAGCATGGAGAATGTTCCTAAGATACAGTATAAAGTTCTGTACTATACTTTGTTTTTTTTCTCAAAAGCAAAATATATAATTCCAAATTCATTCCTTTTCTTCGAATTAGGAATCAGTCATTATGATGTGTCACTTTCATTTTTTTAATCACATTGTATTCCCTTTAAGTCATACTGGGAACGTGAAGGAGTTTCAGGGCTGACCCAGCATGTGCTCTTCATTACAGAGATGATGAAATGAAGTCCAAATATTGCTACAATTTTCTCTGACATGTGACTTAGTAGTAGGAGGTCCAAGAGACACAAGTACCCTATCTCCTAATTAAATGCTGTCATTACTTCAAGAACCTGTTCTCAGTAATACCAGAACATAGGTGCTTTCCAACCTTGTAAATAGTCACTTAGCTGTCTCCCAAAAGTAAAACACATGCACAAGTGAATCCACAATAGTGTTGATTTTAATGTTTTATTACATACAATCCTTTGGCAGAAGGCAAATAAATAAGACGTAAGGTGGAAGAGTGAGTGGCACTGATTGATTTTTGTGCTTATTTTACAGACTAGGGTATTTATTTGTTATTAGTCTTTGATATTTAACTCCCATAAGGTCCAAAGCTATTGGTGCATTTAAATAGGAAATTTAAAAAACACAAACTTTGGTATATGTACAGTTAGCATTATAATTTCAAAAGAGTAATCCACATTAATTTAATCTCTGCTTAGTAAGATAGCTAATCATTGCATTATATGGGAAGTAAAAACATATTATAAATTACCCAAAACATGGCTTCATGCAGTCAAGTATTTTTCATGTTTTCCATTAATTTTTAACTCATTTGCTATGTATGTAAACATGATTAACACTACTCATTTATTATTTTATTCATTGATGTTTTCATTATTCCTATTCTACAAGGACTGAGCAATTTATTGAGCAAATAAAATTGTCATTCTTCCTTGCACTAACATTCAAAAGTCCTCAATCTTACTCTCCAATGAATGGGATTCCCAGGGGTCTTGCTCAGGGAATCCTGAGACTTATGTGCAGGGAACAGCTGAGACTCCCTGTGACTCCATCTAAGTTCCTACATCTGCCTAATCCTTTAGACATACTAGGTAGAGTACCTTACTCCCTCGTCAAGTCTGTGGAAGTCTGCAAGCTGGAGACATAGAGCACTTTGAATATGGAGCAACTGATAAAGGGGAGCACACTTTGTCACTCCCCAAATCTGCATAAGCATTATTATAAGATGGTTACTTTTAAGAAACTGCAGACACAGGAGAAGCTCTAAAACCCAGTAATAATCACCTTTGTATAAG
Source organism: Myotis lucifugus (assembly GCF_000147115.1). Lineage (NCBI taxonomy): Eukaryota > Metazoa > Chordata > Mammalia > Chiroptera > Vespertilionidae > Myotis > Myotis lucifugus. The sequence continues at coordinate 2,474,639 of NW_005871057.1, read as the reverse complement.
AGGCATTTATCAGGGAAATCTCCATTTATAAGGGTGTCTCCCTCTCAGTCCCTGGAAGAGGAGGATGACTGAATCTCTAGAAACTTATCAATGGAGAAGGAAAGGATTTAAATCTGCTTAACAACCACAACCTTGTTTACTGTGGTCCTGCTAACCTCCCATAGCTGGTCCCCACCACCAACACCTCTTGTCTTTTGCTGGAGATGGTATTTAATGGTGTAGATTGGGCCATTTTGCAGTTACTTAGTCTTCCTGGGTCTCTCCCACTTATACAGGAGGTATACACATAATTAAACTTGTTTGTATTTCTCTTGTTAATCTATCTTTTATTACTGAGTTGGGGGCGGGGGGACTCAGCCAAGAGCCTAGGAGGGTAAAGGAAAAATTATTTTTCCTCCCCTACATTGATGACAGATGTCATTTCTAGGGGAAGAAGGCAGCATAATTACCATAAAGAGGCATTGAGTTTATGAGCTCTTAACCTACTGAGGTGGCATGAAGAAGAGAATGCTCAGGAAAAATTAATAGACACCAGCTTAAAAGGTATTAGTAGAATTAATGCAATGGAACAGTCTATTTAAACTTTTTAAAACTACAACTCACAGCAACAATAAGTTTTATTGCCAATCACATATATGTATATGCATAAGGTAAGATATCTGTTCCCATGCTGTACCAGAGAGACCTGTTATAAAATGATGATTTAAATAAGAAAGAAGTTTATTTTTCTCATGTAAAATTCCAAATAAGAATCTCAGGCCTGTAATGCTGACCTAGGCTCCTTTTATCTTGGTGTCTTGCCTTCCTGATCAGACCACTCTTTTGTCTAAGATGGTTGCTTCACTTCCTAGCACCAATGCCCACACTGAATTCGAGGGGGGGGGATGTGAAGGAGAAATCAAACAGGAGAACATACCTCTTCTCTTAAAGGGCATGCCACAGAAGTTACACACATCACTTCAGTTCATATCCCACTAGCACAGTGGTTCTCAACCTGTGGGTCACGACCCCTTTGGGTGTCGAACGACCCTTTTACAGGGGTCGCCTAAGACCATTGGAAAACACATATATAATTACATATTGTTTTTGTGATTAATCACTATGCTTTAATTATGTTCAATTTGTAACAATGAAAATACATCCTGCATATCAGATATTTACATTAAGATTCATAACAGTAGCAAAATTACAGTTATGAAGTAGCAACGAAAATAACTTTATAGTTGGGGGTCACCACAACATGAGGAACTGTATTAAAGGGTCGCGGCATTAGGAAGGTTGAGAACCACTGCACTAGCAGGACTTAGTCACATAGCCTCATACAGATGCAGAAGAGACTGGAAAATGCAGGCTTTAGCTGAGTGGCCATGTGCCAAATTAATATTCTATTACATGTTAAAAGTTGTGTTAGACAGGGTAACACTAGCTGCTGTTTACAAAAAGAGAGAGAGGGGGAGAGAGAGGCCTTCCCAGATGCAAAAAAAGGCCAAACACAATATGTTTATTTCTCACATTTGGCATTTGTTCAGAGACCCAGATGGATGGTGGCTCTACCATCTCCAATATATGGATTTTATTATTGAGGTGAGGGAGGGACTCCATGTGGCATGTAGACTTGCAATCATTGGCAAGTAGTTGTGTGATTCCATCTAGAGCAGTGGTTCTCAACCTTCCTAATGCCAAGACCCTTTAATACAGTTCCTCATGTTGTGGTGACCCCCAACCATAAAATTATTTCCGTTGCTACTTCATAACTGTAATTTTGCTACTGTAAACAATATGTAATTATATATGTGTTTTCCGATGGTCTTAGGCAACCCCTGTGAAAGGGTCGTTTGACCCCCAAAGGGGTCGCGACCCACAGGTTGAGAACCGCTGATCTAGAGACTCCAAACAATCCTGGATGAGCATCCACTTCCCAAGATCAACTCTGTACCATAAATGGGAGCATGAAGTAGAAAGGGAGTTTTCTCTGCAACTAAAAAGGAGAGCGGATACTGAAGTCTACTTCAGGCTTTGCCACTGTTGCCCCTTAAGGTCATATGTTGCCCCTTAAGGTCATATTTAAAATGTACTCCTGCCCTCCCACTCTCCAAGAGAGACAACTCCAAAGTCCCACCCAGATCCTCCATCTGGTTCCAAGTCTGATATCGCTGGGTGAGGTAAATTCCATCTAAACTGAGAATGAATTGACAATCTATAAATCAAAACTGAATTACATGTCCCCACTCCCCAACTTATTATATATTGGTGAATAAGAACAGGATAGACATAATACAAAACTGAATTCTGAAAAGGGAAAAATAGTGCTACAGTAATTGGACTCCCTGTCGGGGCAGTCATTTCCTAGGTTAACCTATCTGGCAGCCTTGCGTTCTACTCTCTGAGGCATACATCCTTGGTCACTCCTGTCAATGTCTAACTATGCTTCCGGTGGCATGTCCATTATCTCCATGGCCACACATGAAGTAGACATTAGAGAGAATTCCCAACTTAGGAGCTTCAGAATGTTGGCAAGCTGCTTCCTGCTGGTTGGAGAGGTTTAGGGAGACAAAGTTTGCTTTAAGGGTGAACTATAACAAAATTTTACAAGCCTGGCCCACAATTTCTTTGATAACACAATGATGCAAAACCTTTAGAAGGTCATAAATTCTTTATTTCTATCAATTCTGATGACAAGTAAACAAAACAAAGGTCTCATCTGTATGTTGCTTTTTATCCTGATAATTCTGGTATTTTGTTTGCTTGTTTTTGTCAATTACTTCTGATCAATTTAATAGGCACTATCTTAAGGCTTAATAAAATAATTGGCTTCAGATAGAAGGCAATGTCCTTAATCTAAAGTTTCCCAGTGGGCCAGCTGGTTCCCCTTGTCACCGAGTCTTAATGGTTTTGTCCAGTCTTATCTCCTGCTAAGACTGTTTCTTGATTTAGAGGTTCATTTATCACTGCCTCAGTGTGGACACAAGTGCCTTTGTTTCCTGTCAGGACTGACTGATAAGGCCCTGCATTATACGACTCAGTCAATTTAATTGCGAGCCAGAGAAACAGAAAGCCTACCTTGCCAGAGCTTCATTCCCTTTCTTTTTGGCTAGTTCTAAGTTAAGTTCACTTCTTTAGTAGGACTTGTCATGTGTGTGTGGGGGGGGGGAGGGGGGGAGGGGAAGGGAAAGAATTAAAAGTTTTAAAAATAAATAAACAGCCAATAGGGAGTAAGAGTATGCATTAAAGTTTTGGTTGGCATATGGTCTTACACACAAGATCTCTCCAGGTCAAATTTGGCAAATGTTTTGCTACAGCATACTTATGGTCAACAGCTTTCTAGTCTAACCTCTGTGTCCTCACTCCATGCCACCTAACCGCTAAGCCAATATAATATTTGTATGTGTTGTTCCTACAACCCAACTCCCAGGTACCATGGTCTGTATTAACTGAAATATCAATTCAACCAAGTTAGAGAGAATCCAAAACAATAAAAGCTTAAAGAACAGAATTGCCTGTTTATCTCTTAATTAGAAGTCAGCTAGGGAATCCAGGGCTGAGATGGAGGCTCCATCATCATCAGAGATCCAGGTTTATTAGATCTCCTTGTCTGGCCATTCTCAATATTCGATTCCTATTTAGTGGATTGGCTGCTCCAGGTGTCACCGATATGTCTGCATTCCAGCCGAAGCGGTGTCCAGTGGAAAGAAGAGGTCCCACTTCCTTTCCTCAAAGGACTACTTCATGCTGTTCATATCCCTTTACCAGATTTAGGTTGCAGATGAGAAAAAACTCTTTTCCTCTACCCATCTTAGGTTTTCCAAATGGGACCCTGTAAATTAGCCTGGCCAAAGACAGATTAACAAGAGAAAACCAAACAGACTTTTACTAAGACGTGCATTGTTTACCCATGGGAGCACCCACACACGAGCAACCCCAAGGGCTGGTGAGAACTTGGGCTTATATACCATGTTAGGCTAGACAAAGGAAGAGGGTTCTGGGGATTCCAGGCAGGGGAGGCAAGTTATGGGAAGGTGACCAGATACGTATGGTAAACAAAGGTCATTGGTTACGAGTTGCTATGCAGATTTAAATGAATGGGCACCTTCTCCATTGCTAAGAGTTGTTAAGAGGCCTCTTCTTCCAGGGATGGGAGAGGGAGACATCTTTAGCAAATGGAAATACCCTTTACAAAGGGAAAATGTGTGCCCTGCTTTTAGAGCCTTTCCTGCTTCTGAAATGGCCTTTTCAGTGGTCTTGATTTAGCTTAAAATAAAACCATATGCCAAAGAGGAATGTTTTGGAGTGGCATAATCTGGTACCCTTCAAAGTAACATGGCCACACAGCTAAAGGGTGGCTGGGAAACACATAATTGAAACATAGTTGTTTATCATAAAAAAGATGTGAATAGGTATCTGGGGAAGATCCAGCAGTCATTTCCATATATATATATATATATATATATATATATATATATATATATATATATAACAAATGAAACCAACCCTAACTATTTGCAATACCTTCTGATCTTTCTATTGGAATCTATGCTAGTAAAAGTTCTAGTCAAACCCACAAAATTAATTTCTCTAATCATTAATGCACCAAAACCATCAGTTTTTAATCTATGGATCTAGAAGGCAAGTTTTTTAAAAAAACTTATTTTTATTGTTGATACTATTAGAGATATCCCTCATTCCCCTCGCCCCCAAACCCACATCCTCCCAGCCCCCTCCCCCAACCCCTCTTTTGGCCTTCACTACAATGTTGTCTCTGTCCATGGGCTATGCATATATGTTCTTTGGTTAATCCTTCACCTTCTTTTATCCAGTCCTTCCCACACCCCTCCCCTCTGACATCTCTCAGTCTGTTCCATGTATGCATGCCTCTGGTTCTATTCTGTTCGTCAGTTTATTTTGCTCATTAGATTCTGCATATAAGTGAGATAGATCATATGATATTTGTCTTCTATGACTGGCTTATTTCACTTAGCTAATAATCTCTAGGTCCATCCATGCTGTCACAAAAGGTAAGATTTCCTTCTTTTCTATAGACACATGGAATCCCATTGTGTAAATATATCACAGCTTTTTTAAAAATACATATATATTTTTTGATAGTATTATAGATATCTCCTATTCTCTCCCTCCCTCCTTTACCTCCCTTCTCCCAGCGTCATATACCACAGCTTTTTTACCCACTCATCTACTGCTGGGCACTTGAGCTGTTTCCAGATCTTGGCTATTGTAAATAGTGCTGTATAAACATAGGGGTGCATATATTTTTTTTTTCAAATTGGTGTTTCAGGATTCTTAGGATATATTCCCAGAAGTGGGATTTCTGAGTCAAAAGGCAGTTTCATTTTTAATTTTTTGAGGAAACTCCATACTGCTTTCTACAGTGGCTGCACTATTCTGCATTCCCCCAAGAGTGGACTAGGGTTCCCTTTTCTTCACATCCCTTGACCCTTGTTTTTTGTTCATTTTTTTTATGATAGCCATTCTAGTAGGTGTGAGGTGATACCTCGTTGTGGTTTTAATTGGCATCTCTCTAATGATTAGTGATGTGGAGCATTTTTTCATATGTCTATTGGCCACCTGTACGTCCTCTTTGGAGAAGTATCTATTCAGGTCCTTTGCCCATTTTCTAATTGGATTGTTTGTCTTCCTGGTGTTGAGCTGTATAAGTTCTTTATATATTTTGGACATATCAGATATATTATTGGCAAATATGTTCGTCCATACAGTGGATTCCCTTTTCATTTTGCTGATGTTGTCTTTTGCTATGCAGAAGCTTTTTAGTGTGATAGGCAAGTTTAAGCTTTATATGCTCCAGTCGAATTCTGCATCCTTGATTATTAAAGGAAGCTTTCATTTAGTGATAATCTCATGTGTAGCCTGATTTGAGGAGCAAAAGCAAATCTACTCCTAGATATAAGACAAAACAAGAAGAACAAAAGAGAAGAAAGGAAAAATAAATCTCTCTTTCAACCCTTAACTGGAGACTTTCACAATTAGGCATGAAAAGCTTACAGATGAAAGTAAGTCAAAGTGGCAACACATGACTGTGAGTGACTTTCAGTGGGTTCCATACCCTGCAGTCTACTACCTTTGCTACTAGCAATGAATAATAACCCCCTATCACCACACCCCAAATTCTTAGGACCCCTCTGAGCTCACAGTCACATTCTTTGCAGACTGCATTTATCCCAGCACATGACGAGAGCAGGAAACAGCAGCTGTCTTTTCCTTAGCAGAGGTCTGAGGGTGTACTCCATATGGCTTGGCTTCACAATAGGAAAAAATATATAAATGTACATCTTTAAAGGACTAAGTGCAATAATTCAGCCAGAGAAAGACAAACACCATATGCTTTCACTTATATGTGGAATCTAAAGGACAACATAAATGAACAAACAAAATTGAAACGAACTCAGAGATAGAGACACTGATGGTTGCCAGAAGGGATAGGGGCTGGGGAACTGGATGAAAAAGGTGAAGTACAAATGGGTAGTTACAGAAGAGTCATGTGATGTAAAGAACATCACAAAGAATATATTCAATAATATTGTTATAACTTTGGATGGTGCCAGGTGGGTGCTGGAAATATTGGGGGCAATACTTTGTAAAGTATATGACTTTCTAACCACTCTACTGTATACCTGAATCTAATACAAAATCATATGGAATGAAAACTTAAAAAAAAAACTAATTATTTTTCTTTATAATTTTTTTTTATTTTCAGTTTTGGAATGACATGAACTCTGGAGAAAAATAAACAATGATTCTCAGTGAATAAAAATTTCAACAGTGAACAAGGTTTTGCGAGTGTTTAAACAAAAATGAATCTTAGACAAATCTTTATTTTTAAAATGTGGTTTGAGGCAATATAGTGACACTTCAAAGAAGGTGGTGGTGAACTTTGAGGCTTGTTGTCTTTTAGTATTGCTATTATGTGAATAAAAATGCTTATAAATAAACATATGCCACTGAGATTTTTAGCAACAGAAATAACAAAGTCAACATCCCATAAGTATTTCTACAGCGGGTATAAAATAGCAAATTTATTTCAGAGTAATAAGGTGTCACTTTGCCTATGGTCACAAGATGACAAAGACTCTCTGCACCTTCTCCAGCAGCCCCCTCTATAATGAGCACTATATCTAACATATTTATCATTTTCCCTCCTTCTTCAATTCACTCATACTCTGTAATTGGTTATTACTAGTCAGATATCACCAGTATTTTGACATAAACTAGTATAATATCCAGAAACAAATTTACCATTAATCATTAGAAAATTCTATTCCGTAAAGTATATACAGATTTTTCTACTAACATATACTAAAAGACAAAGGGTAATTCCAACCAGATGACTGTATTTTATATATATTTCTCTCTTTTATGTTCACCTTCTCCTTTACCTGTCCCATACTTCCCTCCCTCTGGCCACCATAAAAGAAGTCAAGCTGACATAGCTGTGTTATTTGGCTCACACAGTCTTCCTAGTGACCCACATGAGTTCCATCTATGCATGCAAACTTGACCTTCCGATCCCATTCCTCGTTACTGTGAACCTTGATCTATGATCAATAAACCTAAACATTCTATGACTCTAGCTCAAACTTTTATTCATGGCATCTGCTTTATCTGGAGTTAGTTTCCTCCTTTTAATAACCCCACTGCTACCACCCTCCTGCATGCTCCCTTAACATCCCATGCTTACCTAGAGTTTGTACTTAACAGATGCACTGTAATTGCTTGTATTCGTAACTGCCCTTTCTTTCAGAGGATGATCACCCTAAGAATATTGCCTGTACCAAGTTCATCTTGTTTATGCCAGTATCTAGGACAGTGCCATGCATAATAACACCTTAATGAAGGCTTCTTAAATTAAGAACTCATCAATGCAAGAATATGAAAGTGTTTGTAATAGCCAGAACACACAGCACCATGGAGAGGGAGTGGAAGAAGGGGGAATGGAAGGTCATGAGTATTAAGGGGGAAAAAGTTTAACAAACTGTGTTACAGGAAAGTCACCATGACATTCACATTCACATCTCGTAATTCTGACTCATGGGCAATTTTGCAAACTTAAAGTTGATTTGGATGCAATTACAACCATATTTATAGAATATAGAAGTGATGAATTGGGTAAACATTTTCATGCTCTCAATTTGCAAAGACTTAGATTGTGTCCAAGCCAAGTAACAGACATCCTTAGGTACCAGACTCTGATGCTAAACCAAGTTTTACAGCCTGACGTTTATGGGCTGGCAGCACCAGTAACCTCTCATACAGAATATGTTCTGGTGATTGGTATCTATCTTCCAAGCCATCAAGAAACCTTACAGAAGAGTCCAGAACTGGTCATAATAAAGCAATGTGGAGAAATCATCAGAAGAGTCCTTTTTGTCCTGACAAAAATGTAACAAAATAATATAGTTGACCCTTGAACAACATGAGAGTTAGGACCACCGATCTCCCCACACCCATGCAGTTTTTTGAAAATCTATATATAACTTATCTCCCCCAAAACGTAAATATTGTTGTTGGAAAGCCTTATTGAAAACACAAACAATTGATTGACATATATTTTGTATGTTATATCAATTATATACTCTATTCTAACAATAAAGTAACCTGGAGGAAAAAATATTATTAAGAAAATTGTAAAGAAGAGAAAATACATTTGCAGTGTTTATTTGAAAAAAAAAAGATGTGTATGAGTGGATGTGCACAGTTCAAACTTGGGCTGGGCAAGAGTCAAATGTACCTGGTTGAATATTGAGTTTAGTAATAAAACACAATATATAATGGAGGAAAACACAACATTTTTGATAACTGAAACCCTTGGAACAGAAAATATTTTTTAAAAATTTAATTTCACAGCTTCTTTAGTTATAGCTCTCATTTATATACTGTCTTTTTCTTAGATAAGTTTTAATCCAAAAAAAAAACAACAAACCTAGACTTCTCACATCTGAACTGAAATGACATGGGCCATAGCAAAAGGCACTCAACCAGTTATATGTCATATACAAGAAAAGAAGAAAGAAAGAGAGAAAGGGAGAAAGAAAGGGAGAGAGAGAAAGAGAGAGAGAGAGAGAGAGAGAGAGAGAGAGAGAGAGAGAAACAATGGAAAGGCTCTACTTTGGTCTCACTTTCTTTGGGGAAGGTTTGAAGGCAATTAAAACTGTTTTCTTCTTGGGAAGATTTGCCTGAGAATTCACAGACTGCGAAAAGGTGACATTCCTCTCTTTTGCTCTTTCTGACTATGTCTGATTTGTTTTCTTAATATTAGAGGTAGATCATTTGGAAAACAAACAAACCACAATCACTTGAGAAAGAACATGGTGCAGGAACTGACCCAGCTTCAAAGCCACCACCAATGCCATGGGCATAAGAAGCCCTAAGGCAGTTCTCAACCTTCCTAATGCCACGACCCTTTAATACAGTTCCTCATGTTGTGGTGACCCTCAACCATAAAACCATTTTCGTTGCTACTTCATAACTGTAATTTTGCTACTGTTATGAAACGTAATGTAAATATCTGATATGCAGGATGTATTTTCATTGTTACACATTGAACATAATTAAAGCATAGTGATTAATCACAAAACAATATGTAATTATATGTGTTTTCCGATGGTCTTAGGCGACCCCTGAGAAAGGGTCGTTCGACCCCCAAAGGGGTCGCGACCCACAGGTTGAGAACCGCTGCCCTAAGGAATCCAGACCTCTTTGTAGGCAGTTGCTTTTCCCACATCATGCACTACCCTACAAGGTGACCAAGGCGAACTCAAATAGAGAAAAAAACACATGTAATGTGCAACTTCAGGATTAATCAGGCAGCGAGATAGAATTTGAATGGTAATTTATTCACTTGTTCAGAAAATATTTACTGTTTGTTGAGTAGCTCTCAATGTAGTAGCCTGCGGCTACCATCAATCAAGACAAGTTGCTTACAGTCCAGTAGGGGGAGACAAACATATAATGCAATCTATGTAATCCACTTTCAAAGGCTCAGATTGCAGTCTCTCAGCATATAGTAGCGGCAGAAAGAATTCTACCAGCTTGTCAAGGAAATGTTTCATAGAGGAAAGTAGAAATAACACTGAAAAGAAAGATATGGTGTTAGGAAATAGGATGTGTGAGAAACTACAAACCTGTTGATATGGCTGGAGGATATAAGGGAGGGCTGATAAGGAGTTAAGTAGAAAAGATGGTAAAGGTTGATCTCACAGAAGCTTCTTGAAATCACACTAGATGTTAGAATCTCCTCTTGAAGTCAATCAGAGCCTGCAAATAGGTACGTATAACAAGGAGATCCTTCAGGGAAATATTTCAATAGTCCAGGAAAAGGATAGTAAAGTCCTGCTGAATCAGTGACAGTAAGGATGGAAGGAAGTGGTAAAACCAAGAGACGTTAATGAATAAATATATATTAGCACTAGTTTGGTGCCTTGCAAATAGAAATGACTACATGTATATTTACTATATTTGTTGTTCTCAAGAAGGTAACTTTTAGTAGAGTAGTAGGCTCAGAAAAGGCTCCTGCTATTTAAGGAACGGGTTCAGATGCTTCTATTTCCAGTAATGTAGCACAACAATGGATCTAGATCAAAGCATAAGAGGCCTATGCCTCAGTCCTGCACTTTGAAGAGCCTGAAATGGTCCTTGTCTGGACATGCCCATCTTCCAAGGCTAAGAAATATGGATTCAAGGAGACCTACCAGGTCATATCTCTAGCTCTCCTCTTCTAGATCATGCTCCTAGTACCCAGGAACCCAAATTCCATGCCTCTGTGCCCTTAGCCTGCTCTATATTTTGCTTAAATCTCTTCCTTGTTTTGTCCATCCTAAGAGCAGACTGAGCCACTGGTATTCACATCCCCAGGCTAGAGGGGTGAGTACAGAAGAGCTATTTATGGGGGCAGGCATGATGCTGGGATGCATGGATGTCATGTCTACATGTAAGTGGGGAAATCCCCTGTACTAAAGGATGGATGCAAGGGTGGGTAGAGAAGAGGAGCAGGCTCCAAGCTGCAGCTCAGAGGCCCTGGGCTTTCTCTATGGTACTAGAATGTACCACCACATTCTAGTACAGATATAGGAAGAGTCCAAGAATTCTAAATTCAAACTTGGCCCTTCACATCATTATGAAGACTTACTTGTCAGGATTGGAAGACAGAATATACTTTATTCAATTACTTAATTCAAATGTTCAATTATGTGGATGTATGATATGTAGGTCTCTGTTTGTACACTTGACCCGACCCCCACAATGATCAGGGATAGAACTTAATAGGAAACTGAATTTTCATGAAAATACTTACTAACCAAAATTCCTACATTGGATAAAATTCAACAAATACAGAGATGCTTCAACAAGAAAGTAAGGCATAATTCCAAAGTCACAGAAAAACAAAGACCTAAAGTATAAAAGAATGATGAAAAGACACAAGAGATTGAAGAGAAATGTTTTTCAGTTCAAAGAAGAGAATAAAAAGGGGGAAAGCAAATATTTCAGAGAAATAATGTTGAGAATTTTAGAATTTTTAAAGATATGATTCTTCATATTCAGGGAACTCAAAAAATTCAAAGCTGGATACATAAAAACTATTGAAATCTAAAATTATAACAGTAAAAAAAATTAAAAACTAGGGGGAGGAAGTTTAAAACAATTATAGGTAAAGATATAATACTATATATAAATACTATATAATATAGTATATATAATCCTGTATAATAAAGATGTAATATGCAAATGGTCATTATGTAACAACCAACCATGTAACGACGGGATCACGGATCAGCAGGAGGGTGGGGCAGTGAGCTATAAGTGGGCAGCAGAGAGCTATAGGAGGGGGCAGGACAGCAAGCCAATGGGGGCAGGAGGGCGGGACAGTGGGCGGAGAGCTACAGGAGGGTGGCAGTGAGCTACTGGCACACAGATTGGTGCGCAGGGCTACTAGTATATATTACAATACTATAATACTAGTATGCACAAAGGAATAAAAATGGGACTTACAAGAAACTTATCATAGCAATAAAGGAAGCCAAAAGACAGTAGAATCCCTTCAAACTTCTGAAAGAGCATAATTGCCTAACCTATCAGTCAAGAGCTAGAGCAAATATAAATATTTCCAGATAAAGGTGGGTAGTTTATTTGCAAATTAAGACTCACTAACAGAACTTCTTTTTGAGAAGGAAGGATTCAAATCCAGAAGCATTTTAGAATTTAACAACTCATTCTAGAACAAAGAAAACAATAAACATATATTTAGACAAAAATCGACAGTAAAAATTGATCATCATCATAATAGTGTCTAATTTGCAGAGTTTTATGGGTTGAGTTGGGTCCCCCAACATTCATATATTGAAGTCCTAACCTGTAGTACCTCAGCATGTGACTATATTTTGAGATAGGGACTTTACAGATATAATCAGGTTAAAGTGGTATCATATCTAATATGACTGGAGTCTTTATACAAAAGGGAAAATTGAGACACAGAGACTTACACAGAGGGAAGATGAACTGAAGCAGTGGTTCTCAACCTTCCTAATGCTGAGACCCTTTAATACAGTTCCTCATGTTGTGGTGACCCCCAAGCATAAAATTATTATCGTTGCTACTTCATAACTGTAATTTTGCTACTGTTATGAATCATAAGCAAATATCTGATATGCAGGATGTACTTTCATTGTTATAAATTGAACACAATTAAAGCATAGCGATTAATCACAAAAACAATATGTAATTTTATATGTGTTTTCTGTGGTCTTAGGCGACCCCTGTGAAAGGGTCATTCGACCCCCAAAGGGGTCACGACTCACAGGTTGAGAACCGCTGATCTAAAGGAACATAAGGAGAAGATGGCCTCTACAAGGCAAGGAGAGCGGCCTCCAGCAGGTCCTTCCCTCATGGCCTCAGAAAGAGCCAACCCTGCCAATACCTTGGTTTTGAACATCTCGCCGCTAAAACTGCGAGACAACCAATTCCTGTAACTAAGCCATCCAGGTTGTGTTTTTTAAAAAAAGGTTAAATTTATAATTTTGTAATTACTTTTTGTAAAACTTTCTAAGATCCAATAATTTTAAAGAGATATTAACATTAGATTTTAAGTTAATCACATATATAAAACTTTTGATGAACAGATAATAGAAATAGGAAGTGCATGATCAAAATCAATTTAGAAAAACAACAGAATTTAAAAATAAAACCTCAATTTAATAAAAGGAGACAAAGAATGAGGAGGAAATACCTAAAGCAGGGGAAAATAGAAAAAAAAGCAAAGAGTGAGATGATAGAAGTAATTGCAAGTATTAATAAGTCATTTACAAAAAATATTAAATAAACTAAATAAATCTAATAGTTGAAAGGCAAAGATCAATTAGATTTTAAAAACAAAATCTAGCAATATCATTTTCAAAAGATATTATCTATCTAATAATAGGATAATATGCAAATTGGTCAGAAGGCTGTCATGTAATGAACGATCAGCTGGCTGTGTCCTTGCCCCCTGCTCAGGCAGCTGCGAGGCCCGGGGTTGGTAGGATAGGATGCAATAGGAGGGGATAAGAAAGGAGAGGAAGAGAAAAGCAGGCCTGCATGTAGACAGGCTAAAAGGAGAAACAGAAATACAGAAAGGGAACAAGAAAAAGACGCAGGAATGGAAAAAAGAAGGAAACACGGGGCTGCACACAGGAGGGGAGTGGCGACCATTGGGGGGGGGGGGTGAAGCAGGTGTGGACCTGGCACAGGCTGTTGGTGGGGAGGCGCCTGTGGGTCCTGGGTCGGAGAGGTGGACAGTTTGAGGCCTTCCCGGCAGAGGCTCTCCTGCTTTGCAGCATCAGCGCCCGGGCCACACAGGCCTTGGCCACCCTCTCTGGGCCAGGCGCCCCGTGCTGGGAGGGGAGGCACAGCTTAGCTGAGGCGGAGTTGGACACTAAGGAGGGTACCCCTTTTGTTCCTGAGAACTGGACCCCAAAGACACTGGCCAGGGTTAGGTTGGTGGCGCGTTAAGTGTATTTGTTGACTAGAAATAGCGGCATCCCGGGCAGGGAATGGGAGGAGGATGATATCAGGGAGGCCGGGGAAGGAGGTGTGGTGAAGGCCTGGCCAGGGCTGGGCCTTGGGCTGGGGGTTAATATCCCCTGAACAGAAGTTTTAATATCAAAGCGTGCTCAGAGGGGGCTGGAAGCAGGTCCCAGAGAGGAAAGGGGAAGGTTTAAAAGAGAAACCAGTGAACATGAAGGGGGGGGGGGGATAATAATAGGGAAGGAGGGAGGGAGGCAGGGTTCAGACTCACAAGGGAAAGGCAAATTGGGGGGGAGGGAGAAGGAGTAAGAAGGAGACAGACATGAGGAATGAAGGGAGAGAAGGGAGGAGAGAGGGAAGAGAGAGGGAGGGAGAGGGGCCGTGGGAGGTTCAAAGGGAGGGAAGGAAAGTAAGCAGGAAAAAGTCAGATGCTAAAATGGGGTGAAGCCAGGAAAATAGTTAAATAAAAAGAAGAAACAGAATGTGAGAGTGAGGGGAGTTTAAAAGGAGAGTTAGTAAGAAAATTAATTACAGGGTGAGTTTTTAAAAATGTAGTTGGACATCCCCTGAGGGCTCCCAGACTGTGAAAGGGCGCAGGCTTAGCTGAAGGACCCCCACCCCCTGTGCATGAATTTCGTGCAACTGGCCTCTAGTCTGAAATACATGGGCATACTATTTACATAGAACTAGGTGCCTGCAAGAACTTCTAAGAAGAAGTTTGAAAAAGGATTATAAGAAAATTATAGAAGTTGTTATAAGAGTAAAATACCCTTTGGGTATTTTATGTTATTTCTTAAAAATATTTTAAATAATAGCATTTCCCATCCCATTAAAATGTGGCATATATTATTTACATAATAGGTAACTAGAGAGAAAATATTAGCTTCTCTTTTCTTTTTGTTTTAACACCTCAAAATATATTAGGGTTTTTTAATTTAAAATTCACCTTTCTAAATTAAAACATTGAGGCTCCTAAAAGACAAGAAACTGCTTTCTTAATATACATTTTCTGCACAAAGTATAAAATAATATTATACTATTACAATAAGAGATAACTTTTCAATCCATTTTGATATTAATAAAATTGTTATTATTATATTTGTGTAGAGACTACGAGGTGAAATAGAATTTCAACTAAGAACATCTAAAATACATATTTTCAATTTTTCTGATAAATTATGTTCTAGGTCAGCTGAAAGAAAATGTAATAATTACCTATTACTTTGACAAACAAAATAATTACTATTTACAACTCAGCAAACTAGAAAAGAATGACTACAATTATGGGAAAAGATGTAATTTTAAAGACAGAAATTAACATTTTTTATTTGCTAGAAAAGCAATCATTATTGGTTGACTTTTTTTAGGGTTCTACTATATCTGTTACCCAAACATTAATAAAAAACAGATTTTTTCTTTCTATTTTCATGTATGATATACATAATGTAAGTAGCGCTAAATCCATTATGAAGTGCTAATGATGAAAAAAATCAAGGAATATTTGCCTGCCTCACATCTAAGTACTAATTACAGTCCTAAGGACATTTGAATTGAATAATTTGTGACTGCATGTGGGAAGGAGAGAGGAAGGCTGCCCTGTGCACAGCAGGATGGTGGACAGCATCCCCAGCCTTTACCTGCCAGATGCCAACAGCAGCTCCCTGGTTCCTGCCAACCCCATCTCCCTTCAAAGTCGTGATATCAAAAATGGACCACTGTCTCCTGTGGGGTAAATCATCCCTGGTTGAGAATCACTGATTTAATTTGAGTATTTCTAGCTCATTTTCTTTTTCTTTTTTTCTTAGTGATACTTCTTCAATAGTCTCAATTTTATTTAATTTTATTGTAGATTAAAAATATGCCCAACATATAGCCCAGGAAATTTAATATCTAAGACAATGATTGACACCTAAATGGAAGCAATACCTAGATAAAGCACATCTTTTTCAGGTCATTTTTAAAGTATATTGAAGCATTTTTAGTTCTCTAATGAAGCTACCAAGGAAGCTGATTAGCATTCTTTTGGGCTGGTTCTCCTTATTAGTTAGTTGCAAATAGAATCTCAGTGCAAATTTAACTTAAAGAGAGAGGAATTCAATGAATTATTTTTATGTAAACCAGGGGGAGGAAGATAGCTTATAGCTATCTTCTATAAGCTGCGATACTGTGAGGCCCAGAAATATTCTCACTCCTCTGGTTTCTCTTTAAATCCCTACTTTATGTTTTTATTTTGAACTTTTTACTTTGAAGATTTTCAATTATACAAAAAATTAGAGGTAAGAGTATAACACCAATTAAACTATAACTTAGTTTCATCAATCATAATAGTCTGTTATTCTTGTTTCATCTCTTCCCTCTTTAACTGGGCACCATTAGAGCATATGAAAGCAAATTCTAGACATTCTAACATTTCATTAGTAAATATTTCTGCATCTACTGCTAAAAGATATGCTCCTTTTTGTAATATAACCATAAAACCACTGTCACATGTAAATTTAAAATAAGTTAATTTTAAAATAATATCAAATATCCCATCATGGTTTAACCTCCTTTATTGTTTCATAAATGTTGTCTAGCTGATTTAAATTAGAGTCCAAAAAGTTCAACATTTAGCATTTTATTAATCTAAATAAATGTTTCCATATATAACAATCCCCTCTTCTCTCTTTCCCCCCTAGTGCTTTTGATCAAAGAAACTGGGGTATATGTCCTATAAAATTTTCTAAAGTATGGATTTTAATAACTCTATCACCTTACTATTTAACACTCCTCTCTTTTGTGTATATCCTTTAATTTGTTATTTAGATCTAGATGTTTATCAGATGCAAGTTAAAATTTTGGCAAAAATATTTCATACTTTTAACTGTATAGTTAGTTCTTACTGCCTTATATCTAAAGGCAAAAAATGTCAAGTGGTCTCTTTCATGTGAGGCTAATATCTCCATCTCTGCTTCATTATAAAATGTCTAATTGTCCAAAACTATGTATTTAGCATTATGTAGCTTTAGTGTGTGCAACTATGCCATATTGACAGCCAGTTTTCTTTAAAATCTCACTGGGCCCATTATCAATGATTCTTTCTCTATTTTTGAATGGAGTCTAAATCATATTTGAGCAATAGCAGCATCATTGCAATAAGTGTATAACTTCCCAAACATTCTTCCAAGGGGCTAAAACTCATTCAGATGTATAACTGCTAGTAAATTTGCTTCAAACAAAAATACCATGCCCTTATCACACTCTAAAGCTGGCCACAAAACTAACGATAACCATCCCTAAGAGCTGACTAGTGCTTTGGACTTTACAGAGCAGTTTCACATCCATGATTTCATTCAGCTTTCAAGACAGGGTGGAGGGCTGCTGGCAAGACGGCACAGGCCTCCAGGATGGATGTGGAGCTCACGCCTACCTGAGTGTCCATCTGCTGTCCTCCAGCAGAAGGGGACCGACAGCTGATGATGTGATTTTCTTAATGAATGTAATGTTTCTACCAGAGATTGCTTACTCGATTTTAATAGATGACTTTAAAGTGTGAAAATCAAAGAGGCAACATTGGACTGGGTCTTGAGGGATGACACTATAAAAATATGATGCACAGGTTAAAGGTGACTGTAGGGATCATCCTCATCCTATTATGGAAGAGGAAACTGAGACCAAAAGTGAGAAATGTAACCCTGAGGCAATCATCTGTGAGTATTGTGTTTATTAATTTATAATTAACCACTAAGATTTTTATTTTCTGTACATAAAAATGTAGTATTGCCCAATGCGACACTAAACTGAGACATTAAAAATTCAAAATTAGATCTCTGTGAGAAAATGTTGACAGAAGGCCTGTCAGTGAGATGTATGCACTAATTCCTAGCCAGGCTGTTTCAAAGACAGAAAAAGAGTAAAAAATAAACCAAACATATGGATGCTCATAAACACAGGAAAGATTATTTAACTCCATCATATAAATATAACCATGTCAATTCTGGTTTGAGAACTATTTAAGGGTCTTGTACATTCACGGATCTAACCTGGTGCTGCAGAAGGCATGGATGGGGACCAGAAATAGTCTTTGACAACAACTACGTAGATTAACGAGAAATGTGACCAACTACTTAAACAAAGGGATCACTGTCATAAGTGCTATTAAAATGTTTTAGGTAAAAAAAAACTATAGAAAGCCAGTTCCAACCATAGGTAGGTAGACTTTATGAAGGAGGTGGAACTTTAAAGGTAAAAATAGGATTCAGCTCTTCTAGGCAGAGAAAACAGCATGAACAAAACAGAGTTGTTTTTTGTTTTTTTTTTTTTAAAAAAGTTCAGGTCATCTAGAGAGAACAATGAATACCAGGGCTTGAGAGAAGAGTAGCAGGAAGGATAAAGATAAGAGATAAAAGCTCAGGTGGGTACCGTTGGGAGGGCGCCGGATCCCATGCTTCGGAATGGGACTTTATGTTACTGAGAATAAAACACCATTAGAGGATGTTTAGCGGGGACACATACATTTACTACATTGCTGTAGAAAGGTTCTTCTAGCAGCTGTAATAAAGATTAAAAAAAGAGTGGAGAGAGTCGGGGAAAGCATGAACCAGCCTCTTTCCTCAAATTAGGAAATGAAAGTAGAGAGAGGAACATGAACAAGAAGAAATGAAGAAACAAATAGCAAGGCCATGACTATGTAACAGCTGAACCCACCTGTTGCAATAATTTGGTGTTTCATTAGTCAGGCTTTTGTGTTTAAACTTCTATTTGAATTTCTAAATAATGTCATTTTAAAACAACAAAAATTATATCAACTGTACGTGTATACTGTTTTTTTCCATTAAAATGGTACCTACAAATGCCTGAGTCAACATAATCAGTTAATGGATTTTTTTAAGGCCAAGTGTTTAAAGATTATGGGCTGCAAACACCACATTAACTAATAATTAGTGGCATTTGCTTACCCCAGTTTTAGGTTTTAGTGCCCCACTGAGAAACAATCAAAGACTCCAACCATTAAAAAGCCTCTCTACATATTCATCTATAGAACCATTCGATGTTCCTATATAAAATACATGGTTAGAGATAATATATGACAATGTATATCTTTTGAAACCAGCATAAGTTCTTAAAACTGGAAAAGATTTCTTGCATAAGAAGGGAGAATTAACCTAAAAATAAAATTTTATATCTGAGTAAAAAATAGATGACACTAGATGATGATGAATTTGCTACCATCTAGAAAGAGTACAAAGGACATTACATATAATTCAGTGTATAAATATTTGAAAGACAATATCAGAGTAGTTTCTGTTTCTCTCTATGTCAGAGAGGCCAGCATGGTTGATGAGATGAAAGCTCTCAATAAACTATGTAGTGTCAAGACTTCCATCAGCTTTTTGTTTTCATTGTATGTAATATTTCTGAACACAAGTCAATTCAACATCCTGTTGCAAGGTATTGGGACAAATAGAATACCTGTTAACATCTAGTGTCACCTGCAGCCCACGGGCTCTCCCTGGACACGACCGCCACTTCACCAGGCAGCTGAAGACAGCCCCAGGGACTCACTCTCTCTCCTATTTTCCTTATATATTTTATTGCTTTTTGTTTTTGTTTATAATGTGAATAACATGTTGTCCTATGTAAACTGACTTTTCTCTTTCCCAATTAAATGTACTCAACACCCTCCCCAATCACACTGAAGCATGTATCTATCTATCCACGGGCGATAGGGGATTGGGGCAAGTTGGGATGGTTATAACAGGGATACAAAGGCAAAAGTGTTACAATTTAATTTTTGACCATCTTGTGCACAGCCCTTGAACTAACCAGGGAGCGGCATACTAATTCATCTGTTCAACCAAAACATATTTCCTGAATATCTATTTAATTCCAAATACTATTCTAGAACCTGGAGATACATTGCGAGCAAACCTCTTTCTCATAGATATTATATTCTAGTCATGTTTCCGGAAAAGCAACTAGGTGATACTTTAGGTGGTAGACAGTCTATGGGGAAAGAACATAAAGCAGGTTAAGGAGAATAGACAGTGTCAACTTTGGTGGGAGGAGATGAATGGAAAGTGCTATTGTTAAGGGGGCCTCAACCAAGGCCTTGCTGATAAGATGCCATTTGAACAGGTCCTGAAGTAAAGGAGGGACTAAACCATGTGAATAACTGTGGGAGAGAATTTCAGTCAAAAGAAAGAGCAAGACAAAAGCCCTGAGATGGGAGCATGCACAAGGAGATCAACCAGTGAGGCTGGAGGGGAAATAAATAAGGTAACGGTGTTCTCTGTGCCCACGTCTCAACAACACAGAGTCTAATGTCACTGAACAAAGAATGTATTGCTTACAGTTCCCCAGCGAAGACATCATGCCACACCACCCAGAGCCACGTATGGAAGCACTAGGTTTGGTCTGGAGGCAGAATCAAGAGCAAGGAGAAAGCACAGGCCATATTTATTGGGATTTCCATTGGAAAGGCAAAGCCGGATAAATAGTTTAGGATTGTGTAGTTTCACTAGTTCTTGTGGACTCTGGAACACTGGGACTGTCCATAGCTATCTGGTGTATGATCCTGGGTTGACTTAGGCAGGAAAAATATTGGCTTGGTCTGTGAGAGTTATTAGAAGGTGGATGGTAATACAGACTCAGGATTTATTGGAGGGTTTGTAATAGGATTTTCACATTTCTGCAAAAATGGGATCACAGGGGAGATATAAACAAGTTTGGTCATTAGTTTGGACCTGTGACTAATGGATGCACAATCTAGGAAAATGCAGTTGAAACACAGTGGTAGGACACAGGCCAGAAAAAATAAAAGGAGGCAGATGACTGACATAGGTATCTATAAGCCATTGTATTTTTTTGGTTTTTCTGTAGGCGAGATAAGAAAGCTATTGGAGCCCTGACCAATTTGGCTCAGTGGATAGAGCGTCGGCCTGCGGACTCAAGTGTTCCGGGTTCGATTCTGGTCAAGGGCATGTACCTTGGTTGCGGGCACATCCCCAGTGGGGAGTGTGCAGGAGGCAGCTGATCGAAGTTTCTCTCCCATCGATGTTTCTGACTCTCTATCCCTCTCCCTTTCTCTCTGTGAAAAATCGATAAAATACATATTTAAAAAAAAAAAAGAAAGCTATTGGAAAATCCTGAGCAGAGGAGTGACGTGATATGACTCACATTTTAAAGGGACAACTGTGGCTGCTGTGTTGCTGTGGTAGAAACAGGTTGGGGGAAGAAAGGAGAGTATTAGTTTAATATTTGACTTATTAAGTTTGAGGTGTCTATTAGACATCCGGTACAATCGTTGAAAGGCCAGTAGGTTATATGAGTCTGTCTCCGATTACATATTTGGAAATCCTTGGTGTATTTCAGATGGTGCTTAAGACCATGAGACTACTAAGTGCACCAGTTAATAATAGCAGATTTTGTAATAAAAAAAACATGATCATTTCAAGAGAAACATCAAAAGTGCTTTATTCAATGTAATGTCCATCGCTAGCTACACAGGTAATTTGTGGATACTGTCCCAATAGAACTTTTCTAGTTTGGAGGCAAACCATTCAGAGACTCAATTTTCCACTTCTTCGTATGTTTTGAAGTGCTGCTCAGACAGTGCGTGTGCCATGCGTGTGCCAAGTGATAATCTGAAGGAGCAGGGTCTGGTGAATACAGCGGGTGGGTTAATACTTCCCAGGCAAGAGCTTTTAACGTGTCTTTAACTAGTTTCGAAGTGTGTGATGGTGCGTCATCATGAAGCAAAATTACTTTTCCGTGTCTTCTGGCACATTCTGGTCATTTCACAATCAAAGCGTGGTTCAAATTGATTATTTGTTGTTGGTAGCGATCAGTATTAATCGTTTCACATGGTTTTAGAAGCTAATAATACACCACACCTTCCTGATCCCACCAAACGCAGAGCATTGTCTTCTTTCCAAAGCGATTTGGTCTTGCAGTTGATGTTGATGGTTGACTTGGATCAACCCAGGATTTTGTGCGTTTGGGATTCTCAAAATAAATCCACTTTTCTTCGCCAGTCACAATTTGATGCCAAAAAGACTCTTTCGTGCTGTTGAAGCAACATTTTACTGATGACTTTTCAGTTTTCCATTTGTCTTTCGTTCAGTTGATTTGGCACCATTTTCCTTCCTTCAAAATCTTTCCCATTGCTTGTAAACAATCGGAAATTGTTTGCTGAGCAATGTTTAATCTTTCTGCAAGTTGTTTTTGAGTTTGACATGCATCTTCACCCAATAATGCTTGTAATTGTTGGTCTTCAAACTTTTTCGGTTGACCTGGATATTCTTTGTCTTTCACATCGAAATCATCTTTTAAAGAGTTTAAACCAGTGTTCACAAGTATCTTGAGATGAAGCATGTTCACCATAAGCTTCCCAAAGTATTCAGCAAATGCTCTTTTTTTTGGCATGAAATTCGACATTTTTAAGTATAAAAATATCTATGATGTTAATACCTTCAGCAAATTTGACATATGAAGTTTTGAAACTTGTTGTCAATACAACAAAATAGCATACATATCACATCACATATATTTCAACATATGTGTAACTCCATCTATTGAAAAAAATCCGCATTATTAACCGGTACACCTAGTAAACAAGGTCCCTCTAGAGCAGTGGTTCTCAACCTTCCTAAAGCCGCGTCCCTTTAATACAGTTCCTCATGTTGTGGTGACCCCCAATTTCATTGTTACAAATTGAACATAATTAAAGCATAGTGATTAATCACAAAAACAATATGTAATTATATATGTTTTCCGATGGTCTTAGGCAACCCCTGTGAAAGGGTCGTTCGACCCACAAAGGAGTCGCGGCCCACAGGTTGAGAACTGCTGCTCTAGAGAGTGGGCATAGATAGAGAAGCACCAAGGCTGAGCCCTGTGATGCTGCAACGTTGTCAGATCAGGGTAATGAGAAGAAACGAATAGAATAGACTCAGAGGCAGTAGTCAGTGAGGAGAGAAGAGAACCGTAGTACTTTGGGAGCTACGTGAAAAACCTGTTTTGAGAAGAAAAGAGTAATCAAATTTCAAATGCTCATGATGGTTTTAATAAGATGAGGTCTGGGAACTGACTGAATTTAGCAATTTGGAGGTCTTTGGTAACAATGAGATGTGTTTTAGTGAAGTAGTATGGATAAAAGACTAATTGGAGAGAATTCACAAGAAAATGGGAGGAGAGAAATTAGAAACACAGAGTATAAATGACTTTTGCGAAGAGTTTTCTCATATAGGTAAGCAGAGAATAGTAGGGGGCAGCTGAAGATTGAGTCAGTAAAGTGGAAATAATAAATATACTGGATAGAGAGGGGAAAATTAAAGGAGAAATATTCTTAAGAGAGGATATGATCAAGTGAGCAAACAGGAGCTTCAGTCTGAGGTGGGATCAGGAACATTTTATCCAGTCATGGCAGGGACTGCGGAGTATATGGGTGCAGGTACAGGATGTAAGGGTGCATGTGGAGGAAGTTCTTTTCTAAAGGCTTTCTATTTTTATCAGAGTGATAGCAAGCTGAGATGAGAGAGGGGAGAAGGTACTTACTATCCTGATATATGCACCATCCTCCCATGATTGACAAATAAAAACTAACCTACAGCAGTGTTTGCAACCACTGGGCCATATCTCTGGAGGAGGAAGTGTGAGGATATGCAACAGGCAGGGGTAGCCCCACTTCATGTAATTCAGATGAGCCTCTTTGGAGAAGCATTGCTTCATCCAACCTTCACTGGGAATCTATTATTTAGAATGAGTTTTCTCTCAGGATACTCTGTCCCTTGCAAATATGTTTCTACTGGATTTGTCCTTGTTACTTGCTAGACATGTCCAGACTTTTATGATTCCTGGAAATAGATTAAGCCTTGATGGAAGAGTTAGCTGGCTAGCTTAATTAGGAAGGTTTAGGGAATGAGGAGGGTCCGTGGGGGAGGAATACATAGATGGGGACTTGAAGACACCAGGGTGCTTGTCTTACCTGTACAGTGGATAAAGAAACGCCACAGGCAGATGGAAACATTTCTGGCCTCAGCAATTAGAACATCCATAAACCAAGGACAGGGGTATCTCTGGCCTGAACAATTAAAGGGACCATAAGTTAGACCAACAGTAGCCCTGACCTGAGCAGCTGGGAGAGCTATAAGATAAGACGTCTCTGCCAGCACAACTGGGAGAAAACCATAAGATAAATCAAAAGTGACTCCAGCCTAAACAGATAAGATGACCAAACGAGGAAAAGTGCAGATGTGGGGGTCCTGGGAGCTGATTACAGGGCTAAGGGCCCACGGTAGAGAAGGAGGGTCTCCAGCCTATTAATGCCTCAAGACAAAGAAAGCAGCGGTCACCCTTCTTAGGGGGCCCCCTGTCCACCCAGGAGGGACAGAGTGTTAGGCTGAGGAACTTAGAGAACACCTATCTTAGGTGGCCTCTGCGCCAAGAGGGACAGAGTTTTAGGCTTAGAATTTAGAATTAAGGTTGGAGAGGTAGTATGTGCTTACAGTAAAGTTTCTGTACTTTCCACCCACCACCTTTTGTCCGTGGCTTCATTCTTCCAATCCATCTGGACAAGGACCCGGGAGAGAAATCACCCTGCTCAATAAAACAACCCGAATCATTGGTTACAACTGAAACAAATATTAATGTTGCAAAAACACATAATTACCAATTCTGATAAGTGTGGTAGAAAGGGGAAGTAAAATTTAAGCTGAGATCTGGAGGGGAAGGGGGATAGGGAAAAAGGAACAAAAGAAAGAACAAGCACAAAGACCCGAAGCAGGTCCTGGAGGCACTGAAAAGTGGCCTGTGGGGCAGGGACACAGAAAGTGAGGAGAACTGGGTGATGGAGACAGGGAGTGATAGGGTGGCAGATAGGCTAGAGATAGGTCATGTGGAACTTTCTAGGTCATTTTCTGAATTTTGGCCTTTAACATAAGACCAACAGAAAGCCATTGACACCATTTAAGCAAAGATGTAGTGTGATCAGATTTGCATTAAAAGAAATTCAGAACTAAATAGCCAAAGGTGAGAGACTGGTTTTCCTTTCTATACAACGAGCTCTAAATGTAGGTTATGGTGATTTAAAGGCGCCACAGAGAATAACACATCCATGAACAGAGTGTTATACCTATTTAAAGATATCACTCGCCACAACCTTCCCCCCCACCCCCCAACCACCACCAAATGAACATAGGAAAGGAAGCTGGGAAGGTAAGACTGGCTTAGTCTCATCATTTAATTCTTCTACCTTGCCATTCTAGATCCCCGTAGATCCTAATCATCTCAATATTTGTCTCAACATTAAGTTCAATTCCTGAATCTCCCCTTACTTTTGTATCCCCAAATTTAGTATTGGTTTCTTTTACTTTCTTACTGAATCTTTACTATCTTCTCTTCAGCTTTCTCAAAGATTTCAAATGCTCAGAAGTTAAGCCCAATATATATATTATTGATTCAGAGAGGAATGGAGAGAGATAGAAACATCAATGATGAGAGAGAATCACTGATCTGATCGGCTGCCTCCTGTACACCAACTGGGGACTGAACCTGCAATCTGGGCATGTGCCCTGACTGGGAATTTAACTGTGACTTCCTGGTTCATAGGTCGAAGCTCAATCACTGAGTCTCGCCAGCCAGGTAAGCCCTTTCTTATATCACACCCTTTTCCTCAACTATACTATTTTTAGCTTCTGAATTTCTCATCTCCTGTAAGTCACTCATAGCCTATTTACTAGAGTTATTCCTCCCTCTAGCTCTCTATAAGAAACCCTCAATCTTGAGGCATGATTCAGGGATCAGCTAAACATGTTGCCCCAAGACTGGGTTATCATTTGCTTGCAAGCAATCAGGTAGAATTAATTTTACTGATAATTTGACCAATGTGAGAATTATCAAAATAACAGAATGCTGAAGAATTACCATTATACTATGTAGATATTGGTTTTTAGCTATATTTCATTGGTAAACATTAGATTGATCCACAATTTCCATATATGGTTGGGAGTCCCAATTATAGAAAGAAAAGTTCATATAGTTTTTTTGTTTCTGTTTTTTTAACATGAGTAAAAGTTACTGAGTATTATGAGCTTTAATCAAGTTTTTAGAATGTGCTATTAATGCTAATGAAGAAATAAAAGAGTTAAATATTTTTAATTAAGTTTTTATTGAGATATAATTCACATATCATAAACTTTACTGTTTTAAAGTGCACTATTTAGTATTTTCACAGAGGTTTGCAGCCATCACTATTATCTAATTCTAGAACATTAAAATATTTTTAAATTGTACTGAATAAATGTTTTTTATATGGTCTACTTAAAAAGTATATATCATTACCCTAAAGCATAATCATTTTTGAGTTTTAAAGTATTTTCAGATTTTAAAAAAGTAAAAACAAATAAAGTATTTTCAGATTAATTTGTTCAATAATGACAATACACCATCTAGACTTTTTTATTTTTCACATAATGTGTGTAGTAGGCTCACATATATTATATCAGCATGGTTTTTAAATTCTAGACCTTTCATAATGACAATGAATACTAATAGGGACAGTATCCCAAAAATCTCTCTGAACCATTTTTGGTATTTGCTTTTTTATCACTGCCTGGAGATTAATTTGCTTTAAGATTCTCCTGAGTTAACTCCATGAGTGATTTCTCCTGTGTAACCTTCCATTTTTCTAGCCAATGACAGCTTTAAATAAAATTTTATCAAAGTTCAGTTCAGGATATTAGCTCTGGGCTAGGAAGACTTGTGTAGAATTACATAAAAGACACCAGTCTGGATCTTTATATTTTGCATAAGAAATAAATTTTTAAGGTGTGGAAGAGGACACTTTTAGTTGCTTAAACAACAGCCACTCCCTCCTCTGCCCTTTTCTTTTTTGTTGGCGGTTTCTACTTTCCTCACTATAGAAACAGAAAATATCAGAGTCACAATATCTCTCAGGTAGAGCATGGACAGGTGACTCAATCTTCTTCAGTGAGACCCAAGGTTAAGCTCTCAGGAAACATTTTTGTTCTTCACAAAAAGAGGATGTGATGCCTGGAGCTGTGGCAGCCTTCTAGTGAGTAAGAGAAAACAAACCGATGGGTTAAAGCTGACACACTGAAACTGTAGAGCATAAAGAAGAAAAGAGCATGAGGTCCATGACATGATAATAACGCCTCTGAACCAAACGTGGAGCCATCCTAATTTAGACTTTGTTATCTGGTCTATTACACTTTCCCCTTAAGTACACCATCTTTTTGGAAAAATAACCTGATTAAATCTCTAAGTAAACATGTTAATTAAACATTTTACTACTAGTTATAAGTAGGAAGGTAATGGAGAGTTTCTTATCTCTAGATGTTTTTAACAGACTCTAGCTTGGTCATTCAGATTGTTAATGGTAAACAAACACGGATCTTATGGATTTATAAGGCATGACCAGTTACAAATGCCATGTCAGCTACATAATTAAAGTATAAAATGAGGAGTTTTGTCTCGGCAGTGCCCTACATGCATCACTTAAGATTCATATATTAAATCTGGGTCAGGTTAGATACTGATGCTATAAGAAAATACTTGGAAAACTATGTTATTACTCTCTGGCTTTACCATATTTTAGTTCTATTTCCTTTGAATTATTAGTGAAGTGTGATACGGGTCAGATCTCTGAATTTTGTGAATGTGATTTAACAATTGAACACTTAGTGGTATCTTACTGTCACTCCTCATAACTTTTATTTTCTAATGAGAAATGCAAAATGGCAACTCAAGCAGGACAATATTTTTGGAAAATGTCTAAGCAGCAACATTTGATGTTTTCTTCTGTTTAAATCTGTATGGATCTTCCTAACAAAAAGCCATACTCTAAAACTGTCCATGGATAAAATAATTTTAAACTGTGGTTTAAGATCAAAAGAGAAAGACTATTATCATCCAGAAATACTGGATTTCGACCCGAGTCCAGTAAGTGCTTGTTTCATTTGATGAAGGAGTGGAAGGAGCATGTTTAAGGTAGAGGAGGCGTATGTGTCTGAATATTTGAATGTTATATTATAGAGACTAATTGCCTCTCAAATCCATTCTTTCCTTCTCATACAGTTGTAGGATTTTTGGGTTGAGCACAAAGTGTCTCAACTTAACATTTTCACTGTTCTTACAGCTAGGTATGGCCCAAAGACAAAGTTCTGACCAATGAAATGTTAATAGGGCTACTATGTGAAATTTTCGAATCATGGCCATAAAGGAAAGAAATGCTCTCCATTTTTCTTTTTCTTTCCTCCAACTAACAAAAAAGTATTGTGTCATGAGATAGGAGCTGCTTGTTAAAGATGAAAGAGCAAAAAAATAGGATACCAGATATTTGATATTTATGGGATTACCATGCTAGGCTGGATCAACTTCCTAGGCTTTCACATGAAAGAGAAAAAAGTTCCTTTTGATCAAGCCACTATTATCTTTGCTCTCTTCAATTGAGCTGAAACAATAGCCAAACTATTATGTCCACTCACCTTCCATAATGACTCAGCACTTAGATATTCTCCTTATATATTTGGTTCCTTAAATATATAAAGTTTTCACTTTTTTTTTTCATTCCTGCTTTAAAAATCTCAATACACTCAACTGAAGTGTTATTACAATGCAACAAAGAAAGAGTAGGTATTGGGGTACATCTAGCTGATAGATTATTTTGGTGTGTGAACAAAATATAATTTCAGTGCCACATGGGCTTAAAATATTATTTAACAAATGTATTTCTCAATTACCAACATCCCAGATTTTCTTCACCTGTTATTTTAAGAAAATGTTAGCATTTGCCTAAAGTTCTCAATATAAACTCTTTTTGCACCATGAGCACTTCCCAAAATAATCAGGTAGTTTTAAATTTGTTCCTAGAAAATCATTTCGGTTGGAAAGATGTCAGTACAGAAGCTTACATTTATGAACTTCTAAATTAAAAAGTTTTGTGCATGTGATAAAAAAAGCACTCTAGGGCAAAAGTACCTTAACTCTCTTTTACAAGCATTTGGAAAGGGTAATATAAGGTCATTTTGTTTTCATCTGCCTAGTTTTTCTTTTTGGCCGTTTTTTTCCTTTTTAGAGGTAATTTTATTTATTCTATGAACTTATTTTCATTAACACCTGAAAAATGCTAAAGTAATGAGAATGATAAAATGCCTGGAAAATAAGACTTCTGATTTGGAATGAAAGTAGTAATGATAAAATTAAGCAGTTTGTGAGACAATAATGTTGCACATGCATCAAAAAGTATGATCTTTAAAGAAAAGATTAAATCATGCAAGATATGGAAAGAGCTTTGTGCCGTTGCAAGACACAATCACCGAATGAGAAAAGTAGGGAAAGCAGATCTGTGTGGCTGGGTCCATTGCTCACGAACATTACGAGATGTTGGACTCACTGACAGGGCAATAAAAATACCGATGTCTGCTAGTCAGTCCCCAGAGTTCTAATTTAATTGCTCTGTGATGTAGCCTGTGGCCTGCATATTCAGATTTTTTAAACTCCCCCCAAGCAGTTCTAACATGCAGCCAAGACTGAGGATCACTGAATGAAGATGGTAGTATCAACGCCACATGCCAACTAGCATCATGTTAATGCAGGAGAAGATTGGGAAATCATTCAAAACCTTAAGTTTAAGATGGGAGAAGTGTCTGTTAAAAAGTGTCAGAGCCTCTCACCCCTCTGTAAAGGAGTAGCTGCTAAGATTCTGTAAGATTACACTGGCCAATAGGACTTTATGCAGTGATGGAAATGTTTTCTATCTGTGCTGTCCAATACAATGTGACTCTTGAGAATTGAAATTGTCGCTGGTGCAACTTAGGAATTAAATTTCTAATATTATGTAACTAATAGTATATTTAAATTAATATTATAATCACATATTAATAAATTTAAATAGCCATATATGGCAAGTGGCTATCTTACTGGATAGCACAGCCTTAAAGAACACCAAGTTGGAGTATTGCCTGATTCCACTGATTTTCTGTTGATAAAGTTACTATGAATTTAAAGCTCCAAAGAATATAGTCATACTCTTGTACTTACATTACAGAAAGAACTGTAAGTTTAAATAACCCTTGGTAAATCAAGAACTCCAAACAGATGTATAAATAAACTTTAAGAACAAAAATTCTGGTTGTAAATATAAACATGTGTATGGTTTTATGTTTGATGAGTTTTATTACTCACTTAATTTGTAAATAGAAATGTGTAGCAGTAAGTTTCATGTCTAACATAATATTAAGTCACACATATAGAGGTATAAATTAATATTCTGGGCCAATAAAATAAGTGTGCATTCTTTTTTTTCTATTTGTATACTAATAACTAGAATTGTGTGCTTACTGTAGACTAGCTACTTTGTTTACAGCTTTAGATGCGTAATTTCATTTTATTCTCATAATCATCAAATGAAGTAGATACTATTATCCACATTAAACACATGAGAAAACTGAGGCTTACAGCAGTTATTTTTTCATACTTATCTAACTCATAAATGTTAAAGTTGAATGCTGCATTCTTCTTTATTAATAACAATAATTGGCACACATTTTTATAATAGGGATATTTAGTAATATTATTTTGATTGTTATTCAATATTTCAATTCCACTACGAAAATACATGTTCTATCAACAGAAAATAATTCATCATTGTCTGAGTAAGGTGTTACCTGTATGTATTTGTAAATGCATTTTCAAATTGTTACTTTATCACATGGATTTCTACAGCTCTAGCTCTCCAACAGTAGCCTAAACAAAGCCTAATTCTAGAAGCCACAGTAAAAAGAAATCGTTACTATTCATAAATTAGAAAAAATTGATTGCTTTTCATTGTCTCCTGTACTTTTGCCAAGGTAGCAAGAACAAAAGTAGGTAATGACTATCACTCATGCCTTTTGTTTCGAAACTATTCAGTAAGTAAAGATAATTTAGCCGAAATACACTTCGAAAAGACTTGCTGATTTGCACATTTCTTACAAATGCATTCAGAAAGTGGCAATGGCATTTAAAATCTAAATTTACATTAAAGAGATATCACAGGGTTTTGAAGTAGCAAAGCCATTTCTAATTGCTGAAGTGCACGAATGAAAACACAAATAACAAGACCTTGGGAATGTGTCTAAATCGTAACACCAACTTGTCCAGAATGAACAAGAAATCATTTATTTCACTTTTATAACATACTGGAGTCTTTCCTTATTTTTCCAACATAACATGAATTTAAAATCATAAACTTATTCACTAATTCATTTTATTATTCTTTTATTCTACACTGTGAACTGTTCTCTTGTTATTGAGAATCCAAATTTGGTCAGAAGTAAACTATCACATTGTTACATAGCAACAGAACAGGTGCTAACGTATGTCTAGAAGGAAAACAAGATCATGCAAATATTAGAAGAGAATATGTCATACTTTTATTTTTTAATGTATACATGTACACTGATAGTCTGACAGAAAACTTTATGACTCCGTTTGATATTATCAGTGGGACTTTTGCTGCTGCATCACTGATGACAGAGATTTTACATCATGTTTATATTTCGTGACCTTCAGAGATATGCACGAGCTACTACTTTCATCCATCAGGCTACTCTTAATACGAGACTTAACAAAATTCATCACTGAGAACAAAGATTCACAAGCGTATGTGGATGAAACCAAAACACTGGTTGGATCTAGGAAGGCAGGGAGAGTTAAGGCAGAGGCATAGAAATTGCTCTTCCCCTCTCTCGTCAACCCATGTCTATGGTCTTTAAGATAACTTGTTATGTAAAATTATTTATTTATCTAAGATGCACCTACACTGAATTTATCTGAAAAATAAAAAAAGTCGATATTAAGAAAAAAATTGTAAATGGAAGATTGTAAGAGAGGGTTTTGTGTGCCAGCAAAAGTTACTGGTGTGCCATGTTTGGCACGCGTGCCAGGGGTTGCCCACTCCTGGCCTATATGCTTGCATATAAGTCCTTTGGTTGATCTCTCCCCCTTACCGCCACCCTCCCCTACCTTCCCTCTGAGGATTGACAGTCTGATCGATGCTTCTCTGTCTCTGGACTGGACATTGACCCCGTATCAGATATATAATCGGTGAATAAATTTTTCCATTCAGTAGGCTATCTTCGCATTTGGTTGATGGTTTTCTTTGCTGTGCAAAAATTTTTTATTGTGATATAGTCCCATTTGTTCATTTTTGTTTGTTTTCCCTTGCCCGAGGAGATATATAAGAAAAAAATATTTCTTAGAGACATGTCAGAGATTTCACTGTCTATGTTTGCTTCTAGGAGTTTTATGATTTCAAGTCTTACAAGTTAAGTCTTTAATCCATTTTGAGCTTATTTTTAAAAAATTCTTTGTTATTTAAAGTATTACATATGAATCCTTTTTTCCCCATTGACCTCTCCCTGCTCGTTCCCACCCCTCCCATCCCCCCCCCCTCGGCACATGCCCTCAACCCCTCCTACTTACTCACTGTGTCCATGGGTTATGCTCATATACATGCATACAAGTCTTCTGGTTGATCTCTCCCCCCGCCCTCCCTCCCCCATTCCTCTCCCTTTCCCCTGGGTTTGGATGGTCTGTTTGATGGTTCTATGCCTCTGGGTCTATTTTAGTTCATCAGTTTATGTTGTTCATTATGTACTGGGGATGCAAGGCTGGTACAATATTCGCAAATCAATAAATGTGACACATCACATAAACAAATTGAAAGACAAAAATCACATGATCATATCAATCAATGCAGAAAAAGCATTTGACAAAGTCCAGCACCCATTCTTGGTAAAAACTCTCAGCAAAGTGGGAATAGAGGGATCATACCTCAACATAGTAAAAGCCTTATATGACAAACCTACAGCCAATATCATACTCAATGGGGCAGAACCTAAAACCATTTCCCCTAAGAACAGGAACAAGACAGGAATGCCCACTTTTCGCCACTTTCCATTTGACATAGTACTTGGAAGTGCTAGCCA